>NC_054536.1:20062257-20272257 GCF_017654505.1 Polyodon spathula
AGTAATATCTATACAGTATGAACTGCACTTCTTGTTTTAATATTGAAATGTGATTTAACGTTTACCTCTCAGTCATGCACCTTTCAGACATCCCCTAATCCCTGTTCCCCTGTCATAGCCGGAGCTCCCAGGGATAATGAACTTCTCATGTGCTTAAAGAATGATGCAGGATGCATGGCGAGACCGCTGACAGCCCCTTAATGTGTTTCGCAGCGACCGCCCAATGATGGGCTTTTTGTCTTCGTTTTTTAGGTCTAAAACCCACAGGAAAATTGATGGCCGATAAAGAGTTTTGTTCTGGGGCGGCATCTGTGATTAATGCCAACTGTCAGGGACTGTCATTAATGTATTCCTTTTAAAAAGTGTGTAAAATGTTCATTGTTTTGTGCATTTTACAGCTCTGTACTGAAGTGCGGGTGTTTGAGTTAGTGGGAGAGAACACCTTTTAGATGGACAGGTTTGCAAACGAATGACAGTATTCACATATATTATTTAGTCCCAGATAGAGAATTGGGGTGATACTGTTGCAGTATCGGAAATGTAAGTACAAAATAAGTTTACTACTGAGCGTATTTTAATTATGTTAGATTACATTTAATTTCCTAAACATTTAAACTTTAATATTAAACACGTTAAACATTTTAATTTTAACATGTTTAAAAAGTTGTTAACCACTCAGATAACTCATGACAAGAAGCACTGCAACAGTCACTGTGATAGTGTAGACTGCGATAGTGTGTTCAACACCAATGGTGTATTTGGATTATAAATAAATTAAATACTGAATAATAAATACATATTCCTACACTGTATAGTTACTATTCTATAAGCATGAAGGGAAAAATCTATATTTCACATGTATATTTCTGGTAATGTTAAGACAAAATTCTTCATTTTACATTTTGATAACTTTTAAACTCAACTGTTGCCACACCTTGTTCAGAGTCTTGTTATTGTGAACAGGACTGGCTGTGTGTTTTGTAAGATTATGGCATAGTAGAATCCTGGAGTTGATGATGCTTGTGTACAGTACCTAGATTATACTGTAGTATGTGGAGACTTCAGATAGTGACATGAATGTGTTGCAAGGTCATGTAAATTATGGTGATCTTGAGCCATTAAGATCAAGCAGAGAGGTGACTTGGAATGGAGCCATATTGAATATAGGCAGTGCCGTGTTCTAGCACTGTGTGTTGTGGCTAGTATTCAGGCAGAATGAACAGACTGCTTCAGCTCTGCTGCCTGCACAGTCATACACCCTGCTCTGCCGGAGGTCTGAGCTAAGCCTTCTTTGATGGGTATATCTAATCCCAGTGTAAACTCCAGGATTATCCCATATTAGTGAGGATCATGCCCATTGTTCCTGGAGTTCTAATAGCCATATCCCTTGCAGTGGTCCTTTTCAATGCCCAGACTCTCCAGGCTTTGGCTTGTATTGAAACAGCTCCCCTCTTAATTTTGATTTAGTGTCAAGTTGTTTGTTTTTGTTTCTGCAAATCACGTTAACTTTTTTCTTTAATTTTCTTTGTCTTGCTTTTTCTGATCTGTACTTATACTCTGAAGATGCTAACCAGAACTTTTCTACAAGGTTTACATTAGAATTTGATTTTTTAGCTGTTGAACGGAAAAGAATTGTAACAAAAAAATATGACTGGTAATATACATAGCATTAATGCCACTTAAAATGTATGTATGTCCCAGTAGCTTTTAGAGGACATCTACCAGTTGGATAATGACCGCTCTATCCGGATCCTCATTGGCTGACAAGATCCGGTCTATGTAATGCTCCCTGTCTTCTGTCTACAATATGATGGTGCAAATAGACTAATGAGCTTATGTATAGGTTGTGTGCTTATGCGCAGTTGCACTTCTCTTCAGCTGTAGAGGTGCTTTCCTCTGAGACAGGTGCATAGGCTTAAATGTAAAATCAAATGAGTGATTGCATTTTCTCAGACAACAGAGTACATAGGTATAGGCTTCTGCTCCTGTTTGTGTGATTATGTGGTCCTTGTGCTCTCCTGTTTAGGGGACCCTTAGGGATTTGCTATTCAGTGTGTTTGGAAGGGAAATGTTAAGATCCATTTGATTTTATTATTCCCTTGGAAGGGTGATGCAACCAAAGACACTCATCCTTAAGAATGCCAGCTGTTTGAAAACAGATGTCAACAGCTGTATAACAGAAAAAAATGCAAACAAAGATGACTTTGGGTGGTTCTTTGCTGAACCTGCTCTAGAGTTTGCATTGGTTTGTCAGCTTGAATACCTAAAGATATATTTAAAAAGTATCTCCCATTATAACCAGATACAACAAAGAGGCTTGTATCTCAGCTAACATCTATGGTATAAGGATCTAGGTGTGATTGCACAGCCACATACCCCTACTGCCTCCAGAAAGCCTCCACACTGGCCCCAGTCCTTGCCAAGACCATCAGCCTAACTCAGGATTAGATTCTTCTAATGATGGGTGTTTATCTCAACACTTTGTTTTGTCTTTCCTCTATTTTCTCTCATTTCACAAATCTCTCCCTAGAGCCTGAGCCTCTGTAATGGTCCAGCTCTGATTGCATGACTCTGGGTGAGGAAAAGATTTGCCATCACTGCGTGCAAGTGCATTAGAGTTAAAAGTGGGTTTTTTTTGTGTTTTTTTTTTTTAAATGCTTTGCTTCGTTGTCTGTTGTATGTTTTGTTTGCAATTCTTTCCTATTTTGCTGGAGTAACCCTGAGGCCTGACTGTGTATAATGGTCTTGTCCTGATTGCACTAATACAGGTTAGGAATATTGGGTTTAATGATCTGCAAAATGAGGAGGCAGCGCTCTGACATTTACGAATGGCGCTCTCTTTGTTTGTTCTACTGAACCGGCCGTTAATTTGCAGAAATCGGAAACACCGCTCCCTATAATGATCTGATATATTTACACCCTCCTAAATGAAAATAAATTATACAACCACCTTACCAACCAACCAGACATACCTTACAAAAAAAAAAAAAAACAAAGGATCATAGACCTTCGGGACAAACAGGATTTCAGATGATTTTTCTTTTGAGACATCACTCAGCTGTCAGTTGAAGACTACTGGAATTTGAATTAGTTTCCTCAGGATAGTCCAGCTGGGTGCTGCATCTTGTTTCTAGTGTTTGTGATATATTGAGGCGATTCGGTGCTCTCTCCGTTAGCCTCTAGAAGATGTTACCTTGTAGGGGTAGTAATCGATGAGAAAAGGCGGTTTTGAATGAAGGTATAAAGTTAAAATATAGGTATTTACTGTGTATGATCTCCCCCAAAACATGTCTCTCTCTCTTGCCACATGGGACTTTGCTTTGATCTGGTTGTGAAGGTGTAAACTTGTGAGACCAGTAAACCTGGTGGGTTTTATGGATTCACTAAGGCACAACATAGAAGAAATCCCCTGTCTTACAGTGTAAATTAGGATTTGACAGTGATGTTTTGGAAGCTGATGATACAACGTATTAAAAAAAAACAAACAAAAAAACATGCTTCCACAGGTCTCTGTTTATTGTATTACTGCAACAAAGTGCGTTATTTTACAGTGTGTGGCATCAGTAATTTAATGGAATGTGCTTGGCAGTGAAAAGGATAACCTTGCTTCACCTGAAAGAGAAACCAGTCTGGAGAAAAAACAAAATGCACAAATCAGCAGGGTTTGTGAGAATGTTATCATGATTTTTAAGTTTTCATGTTTTGAAAGGTGTTTATTAACATCTGCTTTAGGTGCATATCCCTGGTGATAAGGCTGTAGAGTTTTATGGATCTTGACATACAGTTTTAAACTATAGTTTTGCATTCACAGCAGTGGCAGGATATGTCTGATACTAGCATAGTGCTAGATGTAATCAACAGTACCACAACTCATTAAAATGTTTTGCATGCATTTCAAGGTGTCTGTTCAAGGATGCCAAGGTATGTGTATAAAAGTGTCAAAGAATAGCTTTGAATTTCTTCATCCGTCTCAACTGTGTGTGTGTGCATGTTTATTGGGGTGGTTGTAGTCAGAGTTTACTGGTAAATCTGTCAATTAGGAATACAGTAACTCTCAGATATTACTTCTGTTTTTTCATGCATTATGCAGTTCATTTTAGCCTAAGTCACACGGAGTGCGCACAGGTTAAGGCACTGTTTTCATGATACAGCCATAAATACAATAATGACTGTGGCATTAAACCTGCTTTAATTCCAACCTGGGGCATTAGCAGGTCAGCCCAGAGCTAGGGAAAGTGCATTTCCCACTTAAACGGCAGCATCATTTCTCATTTTGTTTCTATTGCAGTGTGTTAATTAAGGCAAAATCATATTTGCCCTTTACTGTGCCGCACCTTCATATCGGATTTAAATTGCATTCCTTCATGCGTGCCCGTCGCAGCAGCTTTGTTAATTTAGCTCTAATTTGAAAGGACTTGTTGCTTGCATGTTGTTTGAAACGGGGTCGTAGGGTTAACATGCATTACAAGCGGCAGCTTCTCCAAATTCCTCCTCACTCAGGCTCTGAAACAGAAGTGCTCTGGCTTTTAAAAGATCACCAGGAACCTCAGATGGAAATCTGTGAGGTCTGTTTTCATCATCTACTCTACAGTACGGATTGTGAAGTCATCCCACTTAGTCACTGCATTTCATTTTTAATAATACTAACATCAATAATAATGCCTTTTATGATTGGATTAGAGTACCCTAAGGCTTATTTTGTATTTTTACCCTGCTATCTTATTATTATTATTATTATTATTATTATTATTATCTTCCCCCTCTGGAGATCAAGTCCTTTGTGAAGGGGATATTGTAGAGTCGTATGTATGTCACACTTCACACATTTTGACATATCTGGTGAACCTCCAATCCAGTTGTCATGAAGTTTTGTACTAACATTTAACAAGTTCTTGAGAGCATCCCATTCTGTGGTTATATCGAGGTGTTTGTCTGTCTGCCCATCCATTTGAATGTGACACTTACTTTTCTGCATATTATCTGTGTTAAGATTTAATTTGCTATTACTTCATCTATAGTACTGTGCACATATTGTTGACGTACTGCATATCACATTGAAGCCATTGAGAAAGACTCAGTTGAAATGATTGTTATTTAAATAATTGTCTTTTAGTATTTTTAATGAAGAGTGTTTAATAGTTTTTGGATGTCACGGTCATCTACTCATTCATCATACAGATAGCTCTAATTGTGAATTTACAGCATAGCCGGGGAAGTACGTTTCTGACACACTTTTATATTACTTACTTTTATAATACGTATAGCAGCACTAGAAAGTTTAACTGAATTCTACCATTGTAGGAGGAGATAATGCTGTATTTGTTATTGAATCTCTACCTTAATGGAGACAGCAATGAAGCACACAATATTATTGTCCCTGTGTCTTTAATCAACAGCATGCATTTTACCAACAGGAGATTCCTTCCCCCTGAACACCCCTCCCCCTTGCCTGGCCAATAAATGAATAGCAGTATGTTACTTTCACATCACCTGTCTGCCGTTACACTCATTCTCACCTCTCTTGTAGAGCTATTTTATCAGTAGGCTTCAATTTCACATGTAATTTCTTGTCAGTATCAGCAAATTTTAAACTCAGCCAAGCGGGATACATTTTTATTTATTTATTTTTGTATATTTGTGCTGATATATACTTTTTTCTCTCTCTCTCTCTCTCTCTCTCTCTCTCTCTCTCTCTCTCTCTCTCTCTCTCTCCTCTCTCTCTCTCTCCCCTAATCAAATTACCTGTATGAATGGCTGTAATTTATCGGCTGGTCGGCCAACAAAATAATTAGTTTTCTTCTGGTGGTTATTATCAGAAATTGAAAGTGTGTAATCTGGGAACCCAATGGAACGTATTTTAATAATGAGCAAAACAAAGTGAGTTGAGGTACAGTAGATGTGGGGAGGAAGGCAGCAGAAGCGTGTGGTGTTCCTTGCTTTCATGTACAGTCATATGAGTTCCAGGTTAATTTACACCTGACCCAAATGAGCTTTCGTGTGCAGTAGAATGTGGGTAGTATTCACTGAGGACTGGAATTAGAATGAAGCTCCCCCTCCAAATATAATAATGCTTTCCTTTTAAGATAATTCTAATTGAATCCCTTGGAATTTCCTTTAACCCTGTAAACACCAATCATATGAATCATTTATCTAGAAGACTGCTTGGAAAACAGATTTTTTGGGGGTTTAGGTTGGATCTTAGTTATGTTCTTATCTTCTCTTATTAAACATAAAAGCACCTATCTTGAATCCTGAGATCTACCTAGGTACTGCATAACACACTAGAACAAAAAAGAAACATGGATATTCATCTCTGTTCCAAGCATGCACATACTACCATAAATAACATAATTTTTTTCAGTCTTGTACTGTATTTGCAACAGTTTCAGATCAATAAGCTTGTTTCTTCATGGATTTTTACTATGACAGGTCAGATACCCAAGCTCAGGTTTTCTCGTTTTAGTATTTACTGAGATTAGTGATGCTTTGGCAGTTTTTCTTGAAACACAATATTGTGCTCTGTAAAAAGGTGGCACTTGGCTTCCACAAGGCTGTAATCATTGTCTTTGTCCTCGAATGTGTCACGACCTCTGGTCTTGTATGTTTAGTGAATGGGCCTGTGCCTAGCAAAGCCTATTGGTACCACGGAATACATTTTGTGCCACCTGGACATGACAATACCCATTTTGCAAACCAGCAATTGACTGGATAGGTGATAACTTGTGACTCATGCAACACAAATCTGATTGGCTGTACAGTATGTGTAAAGCAAAAAAAAAGAAAAGTGGATCTGGGCATAGCTGTGTGACCAATCAGTTTGCTGGACTATCAAAGTCCAATATACAAGAGTAGAGGTGGTTCAAATGAGGCCTGGATTGACTGATCTCAAGAGTACCTTCTTGTTTAACCCCACATATTTTATTTACATCTTGAGGGTCTATGCTGTATATTTGTTGTGTCCCAGAATAAATTATTGTTGATAAATCCATTAATGGTAGATGCTTTTGAGCTAATTAGATTATTTCTTTCTGCCCAAAGGCAAAGTTCTGTTCCAAAGCGTGAAGTTGAAGCATTAAAGTCACATTTACATGTTCTGGTCATCCAGTTGAACCTGAAAAAGGACAAGTGGTGAGGAATGATTATTTAATGAAAAGAAAATGGGAGATGTCCCTGGGTTCACCCCCAGGGATCTTCCTCAGTCCCATTGTTTCAGCTGTGTGTCTCTGCTGGACTTCAGAACAATTAAAGGCAGATCTGTAAGGAGTGTGACAGGCTTGCAATGGGGATTCAAAGCGCCACCTGAAGCCTTAACCAAATTGTAACTTTTTTTTTTTAAAACACTTTTTATGCACTATTGTACATACTGTTTTGCCAGGATAAGTATAGTACTTAAATTACATCCACAGCACAGACTAATCCTCAATTTCTGTACATGATATTTAATTTGGAGACTGGCATACCATGGCCTTGGTTGAGCTTACTTGCACATTTGTTACATTTTCAACTATTTGAATCAGATGTAGCTGGGCACATATGGAATGTGACGTGTAGGTGCAACTTCAGATCTTTGTACCATTCCTACATATGCTAGTCAGCTTTTCTTGTAATCCTGTTAAAGATCTGCCGCTCCCGAGGCTCTGTGAAACTGTAACTTTATGTAAATGAGGATGTTATTTGCATAGCCCTAATTTAAGTAATTACAAATCATTTTGGTATGAGATCAAGCGTGTGCTGATACAGAAAGGTTTTTATTATTCATTCGTCAGGCTGTGCTTATTTAACTAATTTGCTGGGGTAACTACTTTGTAGTTGCTAATAAAAAGAGAGCTTTATCTTCTGACTCAATAAAAGCAGCAGTAATTTGACGACTGAAACCAAAACCTTCAAGAAGCTTGGTTAATAATAATTTTATATTGGAGAGCAACAAGCAAAAGCAATTACTTGACTAATACACAAGTTAGGGTCATAATGACATTACAAATTGAAGGGACACTGACATAACATATGTTATTTTCTGCATGCAATTTGCTTTTATGCCGCAGAAGAAAATTTGCTTTATGAACGCTGCATGGGTGGTAAAGCCAAAATGACTGCTTATGAAAAGTAAGAGAAGAGAGAGCTTGGTCGATTTTCTCAGTGATGGATATTCAGAGCTGCATTCAGACTTTGATTTTTTTAAATAATATATTTGGTATAATTTAATATAGTATTTCTGTTTCTCCTTCAATCTTTACCCTGCCCTAAAAAAACTGCAAGTGAAGAAATTACTGTAATTGACATTAAGATTTTCTAGTGTACAACTAATTTTCATCACTTTATGAAACGATATCGGCCCTTTCTGTCATCCCTGATCTCTGTACCTTCTGCTTTAAACACAGACAAGGATTTGACCAAAACTAACTCTCTCCTCTCCAGAGCAAGAGGAGTCATTTGAGTTCAATATTGTGTCGCTGACTGGTCAGATGTGGCATTTCGAGGCATCCACCTATGATGAGAGGGAGTCTTGGGTCCAGACTATCGAGAGCCAAATCTTTGCCAGTTTACAGTCATGCGAGAGCAGCAAAAACAAGGTGAGAATCTAAACTGTACTGTACCCAAGTTGTTCAGGAAGTTTTAGCAGGATTCTCCCTACCATCTTAAAGGTGGTACTATATTGTAAAAAATACACCAGCAGGTTACTACTTCACAATAAATATTCATTTGGGAGTGTTGAAAGCAGATAGATGAGTTTATAACTTTACTGTAAAGAGATTTCTAATAAACCGTTTTTTTATTTATTTTTCTTGAACCAGTTTAACTAGCCCCTCAGCCAGCACCAAGCCTCCTGAAACAGCACAACCAGCTAAAAAACCGAAAACCACCCGCTCTGCCCAGCAAATTCCAGTGCTTGTCAATGCTGAAATTTCTTTCAGGTCTAAACACTATGCTAAAAATTAAGCACAGTAAAAACCTGAAGGGATTCTCATTTCAATCTCCTGACGTTCACCATTCTTTCCTGCTGCAGACAGGTGCGCTGCAGTGTGTGAGCTTGTTATTAAAGACGACAGGTGCGCTGCAGCGTGTGAGCTCATTATTAAAGACGACAGGCGTCCGTACAAGAACATGGAGTGTGTCAGGAAGCGGGGAAAGAGTTTCATTTTAATATTCTTTTAAATCATATGGAAGCTGCCTTCTCTATCCCTCCTCCCTCCACCCCCATCCTCATCCCTGGTTACCTGCGATTACTTTCTAATGAAAAAAAAACTCATATCATTTTTATTTCAGTCCCGGTTGGGTAGTCAGAGTGACGCACACGCCATCCAGTCAATCCGTAACGTAAGAGGGAACAGCTTCTGTGTGGACTGTGACGGCCCTAGTAAGTAGAGAATCTGTCAGCTATGTACCCATTTTTGTGAATTCACTGTTTTGAATAGTAAGGGACCATGGCTGTGGCTGCAACCCGGCTTCATGACAGCAGACTTCATCAGAGATTACCCTGCCAACTGTCAGTCATCTCCAGGACATCCCCTGTCATTCTGTTCAAGGTCTTCTTGTGACCTGAGCTGCATTTACACCCAGTTTTGTCACAGGTCACACAGGTCTTAGTCCCACACATTAACGCAATGAAATGCTCTGATGGAAAAACTATAGCAAATAACTTTATGATTTAGTCTTTACTCGCTTAGTCACTACTCACCATGACCAAACCGAGTAAGCCCTGGTATAAAATGGAGGTTCTCCCAAATAAATTCCCATCTGGCTTTTGGAGTATAGGGGCAAAGTCTCCTGACAACCTTGTCTACTTTAAGACCAAAGCCAGGAGATGTGTGAGGGTTGTACTGAGTCTCTTTTTCTCCTAAACAGACCCAGACTGGGCCAGTTTGAACCTCGGTGCCCTGATCTGTATCGAATGTTCTGGAATCCACCGGAACCTTGGCACGCATCTGTCGCGTGTGCGCTCTCTGGACCTGGACGACTGGCCAGTGGAGCTCAGCATGGTGATGACGGCTATTGGCAACGCCTTGGCCAACAGTGTCTGGGAGGCCTTGGTTGAGGGCTACACCAAACCTACTTCAGACAGCTCGAGGTATGGCTCCAGGACACCACTTCAGTCTAGCTGTCCAGTAGCAGTTCCTACTGCTTTTGCATCCTAAGTTGCAGATTAATACAGTATCATGTTATTAGCAATGTTATGAATGCATTTACTTCAAAGGTAATCCTTAATTAATCTTTCCAGGTTTATTTGTAATACATTGGAGTCTAAAAAACAAAGCCAGTTGTGGGTTATTGTGTAAACTAGGCAGTTGGGTAATTTTGTATTTCACTGTGCTGTGTACAGTTTGACAAGAGTTAAAATGAATTCAAAAAACATCTAAAAACACAAAACATGCCAGCCAATGACATTTAATAGTAATGTTCCCTATTGGGAAAAGCCTACTTACATGTAGAATCTTCTTAATATAGTGGCAGTTAGGTGGTATTCAAATAAATGCGGCACAGAGGGTGAAGCTACAATGTGCTGGCAGCAGTATAAGAAATATCTGGAAAACCACAAGCATTCCTATATGTGTAAAAAGAAACGTGACCATTTTAATGGTAAAGTGGTTGGTCCCCGTCTGTGTGAATACTGTGTAGTCTCTCGTTCTTGAAGTGCTACCATTGTATGTATTTATTTTTTGATCCTTTCTGTTCGTAGCTCTTAAACAAACAGGCAGGGATTATAACTCTCTTCTGACAGCAATCAATGGAGCTGAATTCTCACTGTTAAACATCCCCGGTGGTGCTCGTAGATTACTTCATCTGCAGGGTTTTTTTCTTGTGAAACAAGCTGCTGTTGGGATTCTTCACTTTTATTCATTTATAGGACAGAGCCGTCTTTCCTCCTTCATCTTGATGTATAATCAATTTTAACAAGCCTGCAAAGATGAGCTTCTCTTTCTTCAAATGGCTTATTGAATGGCTTATTCTAAAAAATAAATCAAATACTTACTGGAAGATACCTAGGTGACTCTGTCAGTTTACAACTGTTTTGCTTTCCTGAGCTTACATATGGTACCTCCCCCCCCTCCTTATGTAACCAAACTGGTAGGTTAAGAATGCCTGGCTTATTATTAAGCACAGTGCATGTAATGCACTGAGAGGTTGATGACTCAATCCCCTTTTCTGAAGTCATGTTCCTTTTCTATTTTGGTACAGAATATCTAACTAGATCATTACAGTTCCACTGGTTAGTTGTTTATTTATCTGTTTTATTGATATGAGTACATTTATACAAGAGGGACACACTGAAATCGAACATCCTGTTTCTCCATTTTTATTGGACTCGGGTAATTGAGGATTTTGAAATGAGGCCTAATCGGAATTTAACCAGACTAGTTTGACTTGTATTCAAAATTTGGTTAGGAGATTGAAATAGCGTAGTTATGCAGCAGCAACCGACAGTCTAGGTGTTCTGGAAGAAATTATTACAGCCAGTAACTCAAACCGATATACAGTGGTTTACACTGTGCCTCAGTTTCTGCAATTATCTTTTTGATGTATTGTGTCATGTAAAAGTTTTAAAGACAAATTTTCTGAAGCGTCTGAGTATCAAGAAAGTTAGCAGAGGAGAGGATGATTTGACAAGACTTTAACCCTTTGTGGTTCTATGTCGGGCCAGGTCATTTTTTGTCCCTAGTCGTTTTTTCTCCAAAAAAAGCAGAGAAAAGCCAAAAAAAAAAGAGGCAGACCTGAGCAAAACACATAGTCCCTTCACCACAGACATAACACGGACATAAACAAACAAGATAGCTGCTTCCGCATCCAGCGCTCAAAGAATATCATGGACATTTGCCAAGCTTTTTGAGATGTTATTGTAATAAAATAATAATTTGAATAGCATTATTGAGGAGTTTGGATATAAAATGAGTGATCAGGAGATGGTTTATCAGTATACACTACCGTACTATGAAGGGATATGTGATAAATACAGTGAACAAGGAGTGGGGCAGGGCTGGAGATGCAGTACTGAGTGTCCTGTTGATATGCAGTGCCTTTTAAACCTGTATTACCATGAATAAAATTACTTTTAAACAGCACATGCAAAATAAATGTCAATATAAATTGGACCTGATGCGACTGACAGGCACTGAATAAGTGGACCACAAAGGGTTAACCCCTTTCACACTACTGGACTGGCCCAGGGCCGCTGCATATTTTGGTCTGCATCCGTGTTCACATTTGCAGTTTAAGGCGCCTTTGCCCGTTCACATATGAGACTGAAAAGCAGGCCTGTAATGTGGAGAATTGCTTTACTATTTTTATTTATTTATTTAAATGGAATGATAGCCTGCACTCAGAATGGAAGAGCTATTGAATATACAGTAATATTTGATTTGTAGGAGGTGTTTCTTATTAATGTATATTTTTTCAGTAGCAATTGTATGGTATATATTTAAAAAAAAAAAAGACATTATTGACTATTTTGTCTTAATGTTATGGTGCATCGACGATCTTAATATTTGTGGATGAGAGCAGTATTTTATGTGTGTGTAAAAGAAATGATCAGCATTTTAACGTAAAGACGTACACTTCTGTAGCTGTGTATATCGTTGCATGCAAAATAAACAACGGTGGCTGAATATGCCAAGTCACCAGCACCATTATTGATGATCATTGAGATCCACAGTACTGCAATTTTTATATTTCTTGCATAATTACTAAATAACAGGAAGAAAAGGCAATTGTGACAAATTAAGCTTAATTGTGAATGCACTGCAGCTTATATATTATGTGAAAGAAACAACCTAAATGTTAACCCGCTAGATTTTTTATAATTAAAGTTGTATGATGTAGAAATAATTACCATTCAATATCAATCCACTGCTGTCTTGGCTATCAGAGTATTCACCTTTCACCAAAAGTATCTTTTGCGCATCTGGGAGTATGGGAGTACTGAGCTACATAACCAGATTGGTCAGATGATACGAAATTGCGGCCTTAAGTGTGCTTTGCGTTAATATATATGTAAAGGCTGTCTCTGGTCCACATCGGAATGCTGGCCTAAATCTAGGCTGGCCCTGGGCTGCTTTTTCTGTTTTGGTGTGTTCACAAATGAGAAAAGGCAGCCCTGGGCCACCTTAAATCACAACTGTGAATGGTGTCTCAGAAGAGAACTCGCACAATATTCCTCTGACAAAGTTCCTTTCAGGGACCAGTTTGGAATGACAATCATTCCTAGCTAATTGCTCTTTCAGTGCGAATTTCAGTGCATATTGTTGCATAATGAGTGGCCCATACAAAATAACCTTATTATTTAACAAATGATCTATGTAAAGATGACATGAAAGCAACTGATTCATATGACACATTGGTTTAGAGAGGGACTATGGTTATCTTTTTTTCAAAAAACTTTCTTAAAGAAACAGTGAATGCAAATAGGTTTTTGTGTATGTGCTGTATTGTATGGTGGAGCTACAATCAAAGTCTCAAATTTAATTTAATTTGTGCAAGTGCAATGCTAATGCACGCATGTATCAGTGCAGAAATGAAAATAACAGGGAAACAGGAAACATGATTGTAATAACTGTTGCATGCCTACATTCGTATCATTTTACCCTTCATTGGGGCCACCAGCATAAATATAAAGTCAGCGTCAATATTTAGGCCTCTGTCTACAGTACCACGCTCAGTCTTTTTTTTTTTTTTTTTTTTTTCATTTAACACACCATCAAAACCCTCTTGTGCAACACAATGCCTCTGCTGTGCTTTACAATCTGAAAACGGTCTAAAACAGTAAATTAGGACAGTTCCCATATCGAGCTAAAACTAAAAGAAATATTAAGTTAAAAAATGGTTAACTTAACCGTCAGCCTTTTTATGTCATGACATAATCTAATGTTAGTGATTTGTTACAACGAATTCTTTGTACCTGCACCAGTAAAGGCCAATGACTGGCTTAAATATTACAATTCCATAGTATACATAAATAAAAGCCATTTTTCCATACAGCTAAAGTCATATGATCACAGTTCCAGACGAGACCAACGAGCTCAGCATGGCGTTTTCTACAAGCTGTGCAATAAGGTAGGCATATGGCAGCTATTGTGGAGGTGACCGGGTATTTTTCAGCCGGGCCTGTCAGTGAGTCAGACTATTAATAAAAGAATGGATCCCTTCACATGGCTACTGATTGTTTTTTGGGGTGACAGATAGCAGCTGGATGAACCACCTGAGTGACAGTTTGATCTAACGCCTCCGTTGTAATTAACGAGACAATTATTGTGTTAAAGCTGACCCCGGGGGCTGTGCCCTTGGACCTGCCTTCCTCTGTCACTGATACATTACTGTAACAGAGTCGATTACTCTCATTCTCAGGCACATTAGTGCAGTAGCATCATTTAAACCAGAGATGTGCCCTAAATGGTGCAGAAGAATTGGAGTCTCCTCTGAGACCATACAGCTGGCTGCTTCATATTTAATGAGACTGTTGAATATTTAGCTGTCCTGCCCCATGGTGTTGGAGGATTCCCAATCTGCTTCTTACAAAAAAAACCATAAAATGCACCTTTTTAATTATTATTTTCTTATGTATTGTGCCTCATGTTTCCTATATATTATGCCTGTAAAGACACCGCTATCCTAGAACAGCGATACAATGTAGAAAGCAACACGCAAGAGGCATAGAGCTTAAATTGAAACTTCAGCTTCTGCTCTGGATTGCTCGGCATAAAAGCGATTCTGGCTTTAGGCTTGTGAGATCGGAGGACGCTCACACGCCCTCAGAACGTCTGTGCTGGAGGACTTGCTGCGGTGAGGAGAAAAAACATAATTGGACATTTCAAATTGGGGGAAAAATAAAAAATAATAGTTGGTCACTCAAAATTTTTAAACAAAAAGAAAACCAACACAATGTGACTTGAGACTAAGTTGATATAGAAATGAAGTATAAATCCTGGTCTGGTTACACTGAATACAGTTTTTTGCACTGCAGTTTAAATGGAAATTCAGTAGCTGGCTTAGAAATACAACAACCCATTGTACTTAGTGGGTAGGCCTCTCCAGGTGCGATTGTGTTCAATGATGAACGTTATTATTTGTATTGATGTGTATTGATAAATCTATGAAGCCTAAACGTAATGTGCTAGGTATTGCAATAGTAAATGATTAAATATTATCGCCTAAATGCATGCATGTCAAATATAGATGATAGCCAGAATGTTAATACAATCCATTTATTCCATTTGAGATTACCGTTTATGCATTTTAAATGTTGCAGTTTTCCGATACAACGGCCACCATCTAGAAGTGTGTGCAAAGCGATGCATTGTTTTGTAATGTGGGGGGGGTGGAGTGGTGGAAAACCATTCTGATTTTCACATTGTCCTAAATGTGTCTTTATACTGAGCTCGCCTTAAAGCAAACCTGTATTATTATTATTATTATTATTATTATATTATTATTATTTATTATTATAATAATAATAATAATAACAACAACATTGTTTTATGTTAATGTAGATTCATAAGATTCAAGTTTGTGGGCATACTGTAATTGTTGTACAAGGATGACTGTTTTAGTTGAATGACAGGTTGTTTTATTGCCAACATGCTGCTACAAAAGGCAATTGAAGATAAAAGCACATGCACATTTCAGAGCGAGACCTCAGTGGAGAAAACTTATTTATTTACGTGATGAAGTACTGTTGGTTTTTATGTTGTGTGTTAGATGTCAGTCTTTAATTAGCTAAATATTAACTGATATAGTGTTATACTTAAAGAAAATCACTTATGTCTATTATTTTAATGTAAAAAAAGGATATTTACTGAACAAGCATTTCAGGTTTTGTGGTTAGAGAGGAATTTAGGGTTTAGTTGAGGAGTTATAAATAGATGTATATCTCAAGCTCCATTGTGCTTGAGATTGTGTGAGAATGAGAAATAGTGCTAATGGCTCTGCATGGGTCAGTGGATTGAAGAGAGTTTCAGTTTTAATGATCACGTTTGTTGTTATGTTTAGTAAGACAGCTCTAATTGCCTGGCAAGACTGAAAGTGTGGCATTGGGGAGAAGATTTCTGACTCACAATATCACTCCTTTGCCACCTCTATCCCCCTCCTGCTGGCTGTACTCTATCTCCCTCTCTCCTTCATTTCTGTGCTATCCTGGAGCAAGCCAGATCAGGCAGCAGTGTGGACGGCTATCCCTCATCTTCCGAGTCTTCACTGTCACCACACAGCCGCCCGCCCTGCCAGGGGCCATATAGGTAATAGGTCTGATGAAGACCTCCACTTTGTTTCAGAAATAATTTGCTGTTCTCTTACCTTGCGGTGCTAAGTGGCAATAAAAATAAATCACGCTGGTACCAACACACAGTCGCTAACTGCTTCATATTCACTCAGGGGCTCTCATAAATAACTGCTTTTAGAGTTGATGGATTTATATTCTGAAATTCTTCGATTTTGGTAAATTGGAGATGCAGTAGACCCCTGTTAATCTGTGCAGATTGGGGCTGAATTAGTGAAAAAAAATGGATTAGCCAAAATTTATTTTACTGTTTTGGGAAGTCCCTGGGCTATTAATTGAAAACTTGGAAAATGCAGCAATACAAATAAAATATAATATCCCAACAACAGTCAAAATACGTACTGCACATAATCAGAGTTGTTCAGAGGCAGAAAGAGCTGGATTAAAAAAGTCACTGATCTTGCTCCAAGTCTTCGTAACTGCTCTTCATATTCACACTGCCAGGCTAAGACAGTCTTAAGTCTGCTTTCTGCTCGCTGGTCACCGGTTTCAGTAAGTGCTTGCACTATACTACACTGAGGCGCGGCTGGTGTATAAGGGGCATTGCGGCACTGCCCCACCAATTTGAATTCGATAATATTTTGTTATTTTATCACTAGCCGATAGAAACATTGTAAATAAAAATGTGATTTGGTATCATTTTATTAAAACGCTAATAAATTAGTCATGGTTGTAGCAGCAATTAAGTATTCTATAAATATTGTTTTCAGAAGATATCGGCACGGGCATTGTATACAAACCAATGGAATACCTTGTGTGTGTTATATGCAGTGTGTGTGTGTGTATATATATATATTCCACATTAAGCTACATGTAGTAAATGTATTTTTTTGTTTGTCTAGTGTGCTGCGAAGTGAAGGTACAGTTGCGCACAAGAAAAGGCCAACCAATAGTTAACATAACCTGAGAAGAGGCAGTCTCCCTAGCAACCAGTAGCAACTCTGTCGGGGTCAGCTAAAATGTTTGTGGAGTTGAAAAAAATCTGTCTGTGGTTGGCCATTTAAAGTCTCACGGCAAATCCAATGTTTTATGACTAACTTGCCATTTACTAAATATGATTGCTGGCAGCATCTCAGAGGTCTCATTACAGAGTGATATTTTAGTTGCTGCAGTATTTTTTCACTCTGAAATTGTCATAACTGTGCATTTACTCCCATCTAAGTATAAGGGTAGCTAAGTTCCACAGTGAACAGGCCTTTACGCTGACTGGAGGCCAGTCTCTGTGTATTCCTCATCAGGCTGTGCGTATGCAATATTGTCAAGGCCTTTGTTGAACAACTAAGAGTGGGAGGGAGGAGAGCTGTCACAAAGGGTTAATGACTGCAGATAAGGTGGGTCAGCAAGACAGCTAGCACACAAACAGCAATGCTTTATCAGGGTGACACTGACAACAGTATTAATGTCACAATAAATCCTTCACTTGGAAGAGCGTGCATGTGTCCTCTTTTTTTTATTTTTTCTCTCCTCCTCTTGTCTTGGTCTTTACTGATTGGTGATGCTGTTTGCAGGAATAACAGTCACTTAGGATTACTGAAATGTCAAAAGGAATTTAAAGCTGTATTAACTAAGGTTTTTAAAATCCATTATTCTACCCGTAAAAAGCTTCAGTGCCGTTTTTCTGGGTCCCGTTATTAGCCAACCCTTGTTTCATAATTTGAACTAGACTTCATAGTTTCAGGGTTATACTGTAAAAACCCTCCATGCCAAATTGGTTAGAGATCTTGACCTCTGACCTTATGTTACTGCCATATTGTTGTATGAATTCTTTAAGTTTCTTGGGTATAGAGATAGTAGACTTAAGTTATTGCCTAGTCATCGTTTTTCTCATTTAAAAACAGTAAATACAAACCATTTCATTTCATAGCATTTCCTGTTGGGTTTAACGTTTTGTTTGTTTGCTTTGGAACATCACTCTGCGCTGGGCAACGACCTGTTGTCTCATGACTTTTCTGTTTTTTTTATTTATTTTTTTCTGTTAATTTTTTTTATGATGTCTTTCTGAATTGAGCAGCTGCTGTTCTGTTGGGATAAATAGTACCCATACGCTGGCAATAGAGGCTTGTGGAGATAATTGCTTGCCAATTAAAGTAAATTGAATGGATTTTCCAATGCTATAACAGATGAGGTATTTTCATTGTTTAATTATAGGAAGTATAAAACTGAAGCCTGGGGAAGGGAAACAAAATGACTGATGCCTTTTGCTTTCTGTTTGAGAATGGCTTAAGGACATGCAGGAAGCTAGTTTAACCAAATTGTACCCCTCTTCAAAGAAAGTAAATCTCTTCCCTCACCGCATAATTCCAGAACTTCTGGTAGCCAGTTATCAATATTAAACACAACTCCCAATACAAACGCATGGTCTGAAATCTATTTTTAAACTGGTGTTCTCCATTCAATTTAATTTAATTTTAGGTTATTTAAGCTCAAGACCAGCTCTGGGGTTGTTTGGAGCTGTGATTTATGACAGTAGTTTTTGACCAGTGTATACAGTGCTTTGTGGTGTCTTAACACAAGTGGGAAATAATCAACACACTGGACAAATATAAATTAGAACTTTTTATAATGACATTCTTTAATTTATTTTTGGACTGGCAGATAGGCAGGCTGGTAAATGATTGAAAAAAAATACTAGTTGGCAATTAAATTGAAATATGATATATGCAGAAATAGGCAGATCAAAAATACTAGATATATGGATTCCTGTCATTCCTAAATATTTAATGGACTATTTTCCAGATATTTGAAGTAAGGTACTTCGTGAGTACACTAGATTTGAAGAACAGCATTTTGGTCTGAAATACCAGTGCCATAAACAGATTGGAAAAAATGTTAGTTGTGGAGTTCCTCAGGGGATTATTCCACAACCCATTAGGGGAGCAAGGACACAAGCGACGTGCCGTCTCTGTTTAAAGGATCACTTACAGTAAACACACTCCTTTTATTAATGTTACTGTGCAGATGTGTGTTGCTTGATTATTTCTCAGCATCCTTGTGTTTTCCTAAACGTGTCACACCTCCCCAGCCCCTGCACCAATTGTGCTGAATGTTGCCAAAGTCTTCAAATTGAATCAGTTCCTCACATTTAATTACAGCATCTAATCTGGCACGCCACAACTGAGCGACACCCCTCGGTTCATAAGTTAAAGCTGCCGCACACAGGCAGTATTTCAGCTGGGCTTAACGCCGATGAATAAGAACAGCATACATTCAGTAATACTCCCTTTTAATTAGTGTGGATGCTATATCTTTATACAACTCTTTCTTAGAAACAAAAGGTGAGGTCAGAACTCTGAAATGACACTGCTACAGTGGTATTGGGGGGGGAATTAGTCCTCTCCTTATAAATCCCTTTGTAGAGTAGTCAGAAGTAGTTGCAATTGTAGGGTAATGCCTACATAGGTTGTCAATCCTCATTAAGAAAAGATTAAAACACAAGAACATTTGCAGTATGGTTCAAAATGTTTAGTAAAAATAAAATAAAAAGTACTGTTTTTAAAATCTTTACTTTTGGCAGCACCTGCTAGAAATGCAGGAATGCATTTTTGGGTATTTTTTTGGCAGCAATTGTTCAAGCAGAAGTCAGTAAGATGATAGGTAAGGTTTATTATGTCCATGGAAGTATGTTAATGTTGGCAATATTTCATTTACATTACTGTAAAAAGTAAACTAAAATAAGCGGGTTACTGTGTTTTTTCTTTAAGAAAAAAAAAAAAGTAATATCCCATGATAAACACATTAAAGTCTCACATGTTGTACAGAAGACTATTGAACAGAAAATAAATAAAAAAATGTGTCATTTTACATATGTAGGGTGATATGTGAAAGATGTGCAGTAACAACTGTAGCGAACCACCACAAATTGAGCTGTGCGATGCATCACTAAAGCCATTATCTTTTCATGGAACTAATTCTTTAGAGGATCTTCACAGGTGTACTTTTGTTTTTTTAACTAGACATAGCATCTTTAGAACTTAAATCGAGTCTCCCTTTTCAAACACCAAATGGCCTAATAATTTATAGATAACATAAAATGAGGGGAGCGGTGTGTATACACTGCCACTTTACAACTCCTTGCATTGTGTTGACTTGTGTTTCTTTTTTTTCTTTCATCATTTTTGTTTGCTTAATATGTTTTTCTAAGTGGACATTAAATGTCTTGCACATGCTAAAAAGAATAAATGATACAACAAACACATTACTGTTAGAGGTTGTGGTTTTACATTTTTTTCATACCCAGCCCCTAGCAACCTTTGTAGCCTGGAGCCCCCACTGTTTGAAAATGACCTTATTTTTCTCTGTCTCACTCTCTCTGTTAGCTAAACTAGGCTGCAGGGACACCTTCCCCAGCATGGAAGCTTCCTCCTGCTGGGAGTTTTGTTTAGGAGAGTACCCCTGGTCTCTGTGTTCTTTAGCCACTGTTTGATGTGTCTGTTGTGTAGCCGTTAAACTGTGAGGGGGACAGGCAGTGGAGAATCCCTGGCTGTTTAGGAGGGCCTCTGTTGTTGTCTGGGGCAAGGATGCAGTTTTTCCCCCTGACTGGGACCATCCTTCCCCCCTTGTGTATTAACTGGAGGAGGGGCCTTTGCAATAGGAGAGGTAGGCTGCTCAGTCCCTGCTGCCTACACTCATCCATTCCCCAGTAAAAGCTGATTTCCTGTTGTCTTTCAGCCTGACTAATTACTTGTGTTTGTTCCTCTTTCTTTGGATTCAGTTGAGTGTTTCTTTGCTCTTTATGGCTGGAGGAGTGAATTTGAAATACAATGCTACCATTCGCCACATTGCTTACATTTGTACCACAAACAGAGCTTTAAACATGTATTTAGAAAAGAGCAATTTTCTAATTGTACTGTACACATTTTATTTATCCAAGAGACAGAACTGCACTGCAAGGCCTTGACATACTCAGTTTATTTTAGGTAAAATTTGCCAGTAATAATCAATTTCTGTTTTCTGGGTTAATATACAAGGCAAATATTGTGCTGGTTTGGAAATACACTTCACTTTGAATGCTAACAATTGCTTGAAGCTGTTGAAGTTAACCCGTATCAGTACTACAGTAGCTTTTTGAAAACCCTGAATGTTTTGGTAAACATTGCAAATATTTGTGTTTGAAATATGTCCTACAATAATTTACAACATATTGGACCAAATTGCCAGAAGTCTGCCTTTCATTTCTTTATAAATAATCATTCTTATTTATAAAGAAATGAGAAAACCATTTTCCAGTATTTTACCACCACAAGGGACATTCTGACAAGACACAGCCATCTGAAACGGAAGGTGCTTTAAACACCGATACATACTTCTTGGAGTAAATAGCAAATAAATAAATAAAACCATCGTCCCTCACTCTTCGCAGTCCCCTTAGCAACCCCAGGGTTCCGCTGAAGCATGTGCGTTTTAGAGCCTGATGGGGAAGGGGGGGGGGGGGGGGAAATCTGTTTGATTTCCTGAATATTGTCCCACTCACTCTGTTCTTCCCTGTGGTGAAGGTACATTTCTTCCTCCTTGCTCCCCCCCCCCCCCCCTCCTTTTTTTGCTTTGACATGCTAAATCTGCCGTTTATTCAGCCCTGCTTTTCCTGTCTCGGAGAGGTCGAAGGGAAATACCAGCTTTGAGTTTCAGCTTTCGCGCTGTTACTGAAAACTCCTCACTGTTTAGTTTTCTTTTATATTTAAAACAAAGGCAGGGGATTACCATTTCACTTCCTTTTGTGTCCCCTTTCAAGTGGCAGCGTCCAGGAGATTTCAGAAGCTCGCAATTCCTGCGGTTAATTGTTCCCTGCGTTTTCTGTATTGTCCCAGTGCAACCCTTCCCTCCCCCACTTAAAACTATTTGGCCCAGGCATTCTCTCCAATATGCTCATTTCAAGGTGCTTTTGTGTACCTTTGTTTTGATTTAAAGTGAGATCGCTGGATTTATTGGTTTTATTTATTTATTTAGGAAAATATAAATGCTTACGTCGTCTACAATTTTCAACTTTTATTATTGCTTTTTGTTGTTACAATGAGCGTTTCTAGCTTCTTTCAATAAATATTTTAGGATGTACGTGGCTTGAAGATTGCTCTGCATAGACATTTGTTCAGTTCAGTGAATATAAAACAGATTGTAGCTATTTCAATGTATTCATATTGTATGAACAACACAAATCTGTTTGATGTACATGAGCTCTGATTTCAGTGATTGACCGCTCCGCCCCTGAGCATGTTATTCTCTATGGTATTCAGTATAATTTTAATTGTTTGATTTATCACGTTGCAATAGCTACCTGACATGAGCAGCTGTTTTTCACCAGTGATACAAATTAGGCTTTGGAGGAAAAAACTTTGAGGGTCTCCCATACCTCACACTATCTTAATGTGTCCTAGCTTTATCAGCCTCTGTGCAAAAGGGCAGGAAACTATATTTTTCCTCTGAGCTGTGTCATCTTGGACCAAACTGCATCCTTATCACACCAGATTACAGATTGCTTCCCTTTACCACTGTGAGTGCATCCCAGGGACTTACACTTTGCCAAAATAAAATGAGCGGGTGTAACAGTTAATGGTGTGGGTATTTCTCAGAAAAATTTGTGTCGTAAGATTGTTTAATACAGTTTTGGATTATTAAATAATAATAATAATAATAATAACAAAAATAAATAAATGAAGGCATAGCTAAGGTCTAAAGGCTGGTTTCACCGTGATTACCACTTATTTTGGACTATATAATCTAAGGTAACATCAGGTACACCTAATTGGGGTCTGTGAAAACTGACAAAATTGTGTTTGATGTCTTCCAACAGAAATATTCTATTTTTGTTCCTTTTTTTGTATCTTAATTTGTGTTTAGAACAAATCAAGCATGCTGTCAAATAAAATGTAAAAAAATAACTCTGTATAATCAATCAATGCACAGCTAAACATTTGATTGCATACATAAGGTAAAAAGAAACAGAATTGTTATGAATTCACACGTCACCTGTGAATTTCGCCAGAACTATAGTAAAACCTAACGAGTCTACTCGATTGATCTAAACAGCAGTGGGTATAAATGCTGCCCCCACTTTAAATTAAAATGGGGATTGTTGTGGCTCATTGAAAGCAACATCTACCAGTGCATGTGAGTCTCTTTAGTGTATTTTGTCTTATGTAAAACACCAGGGAGGGTCTTGATTTAATGATTTAGATGGTGGTATTTGAATGACTGCTGTTGGGATCCATAGAACAGACCCCTTGATCTGTGGACTGCTCTTTTCTCTCCGCACAATGGGCGCAGGATTTCAGTCGAATGACCTAATTGGGGTGTCCTCAAACAATGACAGAGTGACTTTTAAGAGCAGCAAGAGCACTGTGAAACAGCTTCTGCTACTTGTGTATAATGCATGATACTGTTATGGTACAAAAAACAAAAACATACATGAAGTTATGTGAGACGCACTTGGCCTCCAGTTCTATTCATTCAGTAAATCGCCAATACCCTTGATTGAATTGTAGCCTTATTACAGTATGTACAGTTGGGATTATTATTATTATTAATAATAATTCTCCTAGTTAATCATTCTTAATGCCAGTAACAATGAGCTTCATCCCCTTGTCCCTGTTTCCCTGTCCCTCTGTTGCCCAGCTCAGCACAGATGGTTCAGTGACGTTAACAAGCTGACTGACAGCCTCAGAGGGCCTGTCACTCGAGAAGCGTTGTTTGTCCATATCAGTCCAACTTCGTCTCTCTGTCAGTCACTTAGACATGGACACAACGGCGCTTTTCTATTCATGTTATCAACCATCCGGTCTGGATCAGAGGTCAGCCATAGACTGAGCATGCTCACCAAGACGTATATTGATTTTTATTATGTAACATCATTGCGTTGGACACAACGGATTGAGATTGCAGCGGATAGATTTTTGAAGGATATATAGAGCTTTCTCCTATGTTTTTTTTTTCTTCTTCTCTTATATAAAGCCATGGTCATTTTTCAAAGTTATTCAGTGCGATCAATCCTGCTTGCACCTTCCCTTATCCCCCAGGAGAGTAGGAATCGAGATTTGCGGAAAGATCCTTTTGTGAATGTCCAGCATTTTCAAACAAGGCAGCTGACAGCACTGATAAAACATGTTCATCTGGTATTGTTAGTGGCAGACAGACTGTTCACAATGTGTAACCTTTAGATAGCTTGCTATGCTTAACCCTCCGGCCGCCAGCAACTTGATGTGCTACTGCTTTGCTGCTTTTAGGGTTCAAAGCTTCAAACTTGCTTGGGCAATCCAAAACCAGGCAACGGACAAACAAATTGAAATCAACCCATGTGTTCTTGATTAATCTCTCATTACTGATGAGATTGTAAGTACAGTCTCCATCTAGAGTGCAATGGGCATCAGAGGACCCTTTTTAGGTGCAGACTGTCAATGGGTAGAGGAACTGTTGTGGGACCCAGATCTGATCAAATGTAATGCTTTTAATATATTTTGTAAAAAGCTGTTGGGGGGTGGGAGGTAAATCGATTAAAAACCAACAAGAAACCAACTATATCGGGTAGAGCCTCCCCACGTGCAGTTTGAAGACTGCTTACTTGGTTACCACATATGCAGGCTTATGGTCATGGCTGGTTCATATGTGCTTGGTGCATCTGATAATTGTCTACTAGCGCTTGTAATGTACCTGATAAAAAATACTAAATTCTCAACGTGTGTGTTTCCTAAGGGAGGAAAAGGAGTGCTGGATCCGGGCAAAGTACGAGCAGAAGTTGTTTTTGGCGTCGTTGCCCCAGTCCGATGTGCCCTTGGGACAGCAGCTGCTCCGGGCTGTGGTGGAGGACGACCTGAGGCTGGTGGTGCTGCTCCTGGCCCACGGCTCCAAGGAGGAGGTGAACGAGACCTACGGGGATGGGGATGGAAGGACTGCTCTGCACCTGTCGAGCGCCATGGCCAACGTGGTCATCACGCAGCTTCTCGTCTGGGTGAGCCTGCTTCAAACACTCCAGGCATCTAACGTGAAACTTAGAAGAAAGTCAAGCAGACAAACTAGTGCTCGCTGTCTAAGAATAGAGGCAACTTATCTCTGTTTGTATTTATTAACACTTGTGCATGCAAAAGCTGCACTTATGCCATTATGGGTATTTTTATTAAATCTTTATTCCAGGAAGAAGCACACTGATGCTGTATATGTTGATATGTGTACTGGGAGGATTCAAATGTTATATCATACACACATATACAGCACAATGCATAATAAACAATATGTTTAAAACAAACAAATCAATAACACCTGCACACCAAGATGTTCTTCTAATGGAATCAATTCAAGAATAATTAACTTATGTTAATCGTTAGGCTAAAAGTAACTTTTAAAAAAGGTACAGTAACTGAATTGTTATACTAAAATGTATAAATGCGCCCAACCACTGTTCGAGGCACAGGGTTACTGGGGAAACAGTGGGTGGGTGGGAAGGAGGATGTCCATTTAAGCCTAATTATCTGTGTTTAGTTTGAAGATGATAATGGGGCTTATCACTGAACCATCTACTGGTTCACAGCTAGTGTGGCCTCCTAAACAATGAAGGACTGAGTAAGAGTACTGTATGTGGGAGGAAGTCCATCGCCACGGGCTCAGCACTTAACACCAGTAGCCAGGGTAACAGGTTCCTTTCAAGGATACAGGCCTGCAGAGTGAAGCACTTTAAGATGGGGACCTGGTCCACCATACAGGACACACCCTGACTGTATGCAGTGTAAATCCTATGAAGCTATGTCTATTGATAGGAAAATCACATTAGGTGCTGTATTGTAGCGGGCCTTAATTAGTTAATGATAACGAGTACAGATTTATATTGACAAAAGATAAAACGAATTCAAATCCAGTTTTCAAAGAAATAGAAAATATAATATGGTGGTGTCTCTTGTATACATTCCTCAGTGAATACTTTAAACAATCTTTATTTTCCTAACATGGTTTCTTCTCTTGCAGTATGGCGTGGATGTGAAGAGCAGGGATGCCCGTGGCCTGACCCCACTGTCCTACGCACGGAGAGCTGGCAGCCAGGAGTGCATTGACATCTTGATCCAGCACGGCTGCCCCAACGACAACTTCATCCCCATCCCCACACCCAACCTATCCCGCCGCAACACCAACAACAACAATGCCCAGTGTGAGCTGAACCGCAGCGCCAGCATCATGTAGCCAGGGTGGGGAAGAGACCACAGAGGGACAGCAACCACCTGTTACTCAACACATCTGACTTGATCTCACCCAGCCTCTCTTGCCACCAAGCCCTGTCTTGGTTAATAGACTTGGCGGAGAAGGGGTTCTGTGGCATAACGGGTATGCGAGTGGGGGTGGTGGTGGTGGGGGGGGGGGCTTCATCTGGGGGGATTTTATTGCCATACAGTAGGTATCGGCCACCATCCCAGAAGAAAGAAAACAAAACAACATTTTCTTTGGTTCATTTCAGTAAGCAACATCACCACCCCAATGCCCTATATCATAATGAGGTAATTACAGCAGTCAATGACAGGGAATAAGTGACATTTACTTTTACTGGGGCTTCCTTCCATTCTGAAGTTAGCTGCTGAACTTCAGCCTTTTTTTTTTTTTTGGACCAGTTGCAAGAATGGCACAAGCTACAATACATATATCTTTGAGTCAGTTTAAACTGAAGGTGAAATGGTGACAAAACACTACACAGAGATTTAATGAAAAAATAATCTGCAAGACAAATTCAGCCAAGCAGCTTTTTTTTATTATATATACTATATATAGTATTGGGGAAACAACTTATTTTTTTGATTTTTTTTTTTTTTCATCAAGCTAAATCAATCCTTTCTGCCTCAGCTTTCAAGACCTCCCCTGGTGTTTGACCCTCAGCGCCTGTGATTGCCATGGGATCCTTATTGTGCTGAGAGAAATACATTGCACTCTTCTCGTTAGACAGAAGATGCTTTTTGTGATATTACTGGACATGTTCAGGTGGCTTGCTCTTCTGTGTTTTTAGGGTCTGTTTCCAGTACCAATTTCATCAAACATACAGTTTTATTGACGTTTTGTGCTGTGCGCTGTGTTCACCGCTTCTAGGTATTGTACCATATTATCAGTTTTATTGTCGCCTTGCACTATGTCCTGTCTTTCCAAAGCTTTATCTAAGTAGTTAACAGTACATACTGTGTTTTACTGCAGACCTGTTCTGTATGTTGTCATATTGCCTTCCTGGATGTGTAGGATATTCAGCGTTGATTGCATTCTTCATCCTTAACTGAGTAGGACTGTATTAACCCCATTCAGCTTTATTACAGTGGAAATCTGTTTCTTGTATCCTGTGTTTATTTTTGTTGTTGTTGAGGTAAAACTATTTAAAACTTAAAAAAAAAAAAAAAAAAAGCGACAAAGTGGGTTTACATCAAAGCATTCGTTTCATCTAGGTTTACCTGAGCATTTCCGAGTGTTTTTCAAGTTTTTTTTTTATTTTGTATTATTGTAATGCTATGCTATGCTCATCTCACATTTTTGGAGTTGTTTACCACTACAGCTGAGCAGGCAGGAGCACTAATGCTTTAAAAAAAAAAAAAAAATCATTAGGAGTTTGGATGGTCCTGAGTTCTGTGCACAAGTAGAATTGCTGTTCTTGCTCTTCCTGACAGAGAGAATGTGTTTGCTGACTACTGACCTTTTTCGCACTGCCTAAAGGTGTTGTGGTCTTGTTGAAATATTTAGGCTTGCAACACCTATTCTAAAGACTGTGTTCATTCATGCCCTTCTGTTTTATAAGTCCAAAGTCTCGAAGCTTATTTGAAACTTGTTCTTCCACCTGCACTTTTAAAACCAAAGCCATGCCAGACTTGTGTAGCTTTTTGTACAAGGCAATAATGTCGTTTCAGAAGTGATTTTAACTGATTTATTGCAGAAGCTGGACTTGCGCTGCAGTATTGTAGTGCACTTCGCTGTTATGTCAATCTCCCTTCATTTTGGGACATGGCAAACTCCCAAAGATTGTTTTATAGCCTGTTTTTCTTTTATACTGTAATTATTTTTTGTATCATTTGTCAGCTCCTTACCAATGTTCTGTTCTTTTTTGTCCAAGTGGAAAGGCTGTACCCCTGCCTTGTGAACCATGTTGTTATTTCTGCACAGAACTAAGGAACATTCAGAAAACTCACATGCACCTGTGTTATAAAATTGCCACACTATTGGGGAATTAACTATCGTGATTGCATCCAATTTATCAATAGGTTATTGTCTCTGCAGTCATGACCTTTGTGATACACTAGCACGAGCGGAGCAATTACTTCTCTGTTGCCTTATAAGCAGTAAGACAAAGTGAATGATCTATTTTGAGGTGCTTTTAAAGTGTTGCAGCTGAATGGATGGAGTGATTTGTTCACTCTGCACCTACTGGAAGCTTCGTAATATCCTCACTAGAGAGGACTGTCTTATATATTGGGTTTTGTTTTCAGGTTTTATCAGATTTTCCCCCCAAATCCTGTTTTTTTTTTTTGGTTGTTTTTATACAATTCCCCCCTGTTTCTTACTAAATTGAAAATTTAAATTATAACACAAAGTAATAATTTGTTAGTTCCTTTTTGGGTACTGATCAATCATAGTGCTTTCACCACAGTCTTGAAAGGTTCTACATCCTGCAGCACCATAGAGATTTTTAAAATGTAAATTGTAGAAAATTTTCACCTGGAAATCAATAGAAGAAACTGATTTCCTCCTATTTTTTAAAGATTATAGATGAATACAGTATAAAAATAGAACAGCAGAAAAGAAAAAAGAAAGAAAGGTTGTTGCTTTTCAATCTGTGTTTTAGTACTAAAAACCTTTGGTTTTGCACTATGCAAATATATACAAATTACTTCATCATGCTCCATGTTGGTTTGAAGAATCCTAACCAAAGCTGTCAGTGGGCTTTATTCGTTATGCATTATTTTACTCTAGAATAATTGATCAGTTTGTTTTGCAGTAACATGCTTTTACTAGTCAGATTTTACAGAAGTGTACACCCAAGACAACCTATGTGATTGTTCTGAAGGTGCGTTGATTACAAATGAGAGGGCTCAATCTGTTTATCAAGCAGTAAGGTGCTTTAACCTTTAACCATTGTTTCTTTCAAATCATGTTCTGATTTATTCTGAGGTACCCTGATCAGTTTAATCAGGACGTCATTATCCCTGTAGGAGATTCTCTTGTATGTTATACATGGCATATTAAACAGTAAAACACAGTGCAAACACTACCCCATGCCATACAGTGTTTGTAACGCAGGATGAGAAGTAGCAAAGCAGCCTTTGTAGACAAATGTACTTGTTACAGGATCTTACATTTTTAAGTGTGAAATAATTTTGAAGGGGTGGGATCTAAACCATTGTGTAAGTGGGGGATGTAGGTGGATAAGATGGGAAACAGGTTCGATTCTAAGTATATCCTGGTACACAGCCAAGCCTAATAATCAGTGACTGCTCTCAATCAATCATCAGCTTCAAAACGCTGAACTGCTAAGAGTGTAGGGATACAAATTAGAGGAAGGGGCGTGGGACCAGTGGACATGCAGGTAGGCTGCTATATTAGCTATTGTAAACTGTGTGTGTGCGTGCTTGTTGGAGAGAGAAAGAGGGTGTGTGAACGAGTGAATGCAAATTTGTTCAGATTAAGCTAGAAAGGTTTAAAATGGTATTGTAGTACAAGTAGCTTCATCCTATACAGGACTGGGTTTTGTAGTCAACAGTACTAGTGTTATACCTGAGACTTGCATTGAAACTTCAACACCACACAAGTAATATCCAGCAGTATGGAGACATTGTAATGACAAGAGGGTTGTTTGTTTTATATTTCTATTTTCATTTTAATATAAATAGATTTTTTTTTTTTATTGTTGTTCTACAGTTCAGTAGCAATTACAGCCTACTTTACAGGATTCATTCCAAGTAAAAGTAATTCATTAACATTAAAACCTATAAATCAGTTCCACCCATTAAGTTCAATATAGTAATGTTAGTTTCATAATAAGGTATTTTTTTTTTTTACTTTTGTTTTAATCTAATAAGTGATCAGTAAAGCAACTAATTACTTGAGAGCTTACCAGCATGTGTTGAGATGCAGCAGCCTAAACAAAGTTAAAAGAAGGGAACCCTTTTTGACTGATGCCCCATAGAAAATACTGTTAAACTCTATGTAAGGCAAGCAGTTGATCAGTCAGTAACTGAGTGCTTGAAACAAACATTATTCAGATAGACTTCATGCAATACAACATTTCAGGTAATTTGTATTTAAACACTTAGTATTCAGCCTATACCAATATATTTATAAAACAAAGCCTGTTTTTTTTTGTGTGTTAGTAGAGGTAAGCTAAAGACTCCTTATGCTTTAAGTGGTCTCTGAGGAGGAAAAACCCAACTAGCGTATGAAACACCGGAGAAAGAGTTGAAGCCACTCACGCAGTATCTAGCTCCAGTCCTATGTGGGAAAGTTTCAAAGCAAATCTGAATGAGGGGCACACCTGGGAGAACGTTCCGCCAGGCAGGAGGAGTGTTTGCGATCGCCATCTACCCTGCATGTGGCTCTTACCCCCAATCATGAATGCAAATCCTTTCTAAAATCATGTAGGCAGAAAAATTCCCCCTTTCTTTTATGATCGGTACTTGTTCAATATAGTGATAAATCTAAAAACAAACAATAGGTTCTCTTTGGTTTGGCTAGTTTAACAATGATATAGAAAAGAATTGACCCTACTTGAAAGATGAGCTCTAGAAAGTGGATAGGGGTCTACCACACTCTTAAAGGACACATCTAACACAAAATCCAGTCAGGTATACCTATACTGGAGCCATAGCTGTAATTTGTTCTGGTCATTTTTAGTAATAAAGGTACTATGGTTGCCATGCTTATAAATCACCTGCCCTTTGAGGTACTCCATGTATAATAATGTACATTTGAAATATTTATATTGCAGTATGTAAATAGTGTTTGATTTTTTTTTCTGCGTTATAAAAAATAATAAAACAATTAAAGTGCTGTGTGCTTGGATGACTGTTGACCAATTATAAATGCTCAAATAAAACAATGTAGCTGCACCCAAATGATGGGGAAATGAACACAAGTTGTCTTGTCTTGTTTGCTTTCACATTAATACAATATAGGAAACGGTGATTCCTTGTTGTCACACCCTCAATATTAAGAAGTATTCTTCAAAGGGAAACTGGAGATTCAAAAAACAGTAGGTAAATGGTGAAAATGTTAACACTATTGTTTTATTATGTCACAGGTAAAATATCTCCACCATTAACTTTCACTGGGTTTCCAAATCCTGTTATCCTGCATTAAAATGAAACCGCTACATCAGCCTATCGCCAAGCTGAGTGGCTGATTCAAATTAAGTCAGATTTGAGCAGCACATAACCAACTTATTTTATTAAACTTGATGACCTTAAAAAAAGGAAATGCTAATTATCTTGTCATAATACAATGACTACATGCCAAAATAGTGCACTTTGAGATGGCAGTCTAACTTACTAGTACACTATAACTGCAAACTAAGAAGTGCCACATTTCCAAATATGTCAGCTCTCACAAATGATCTGTTTGCATCAACGTTGGCTGATTTAAATCACTTGATATATATATATATATATATATATATATATATATATATATATATATATATATATATATATATATATATATATATATCATATGATTTAAATCATTTTTTCATTTACTGCCTATTTTATATACAGAGATTTTGCCCATTCTTCACAGGAAAATTGCTCCAGTTCTGAAAAGTTTGTTGGGGGTCGTCGATGGACTGCAATGTTCAAGTCTCGCCATAAATTTTCGATTGGATTCAAGTCAGGTATTTGACTGGGGCACTCAAGATCATTAATTCTCTTGTTCAACCATTCCAGTGTGGCTTTAGCTTTGTGCTTGATCATTGTCCTGCTGAAATGTGAATTTCTTCCCCAGTTTCAATGCCTTGGTTGACTCAAACAGGTTTTCCTCAAGGATTTGCCTGTACTTTGCACCATCCTTTTTCCCCTCTATCCTGACAAGCTTCCCAGTCCCTGCTGAAGAGAAGCATCCCCATAACATGATACTGCCACCACCATGCTTGACAGCTGGGATGGTGTTGATTGGGTGATGTGCAGTGTTGGGCTTGTGCCAGACGCAACGCTTGAAATTTAGACCAAATGTTACATTTTTGTCTTGTCTGACCACAGAACCTTTTTCCACATGTCTGTAGTGTCATACTAATCTGTTATTCTCTGTAAATCTTACTTATTTATATTCTATATGCATTTTTTAACTTTAAAAAGTATAGAGTAGTTTGTGTAGATTCTACATGTAAAGTTTAATTTGAAAATGTGGAGTACGCTCAGGAGCTAACAAAATGTGAAAACTTTGCAGGGGGTGAATACTTCTGCGAACCACTGTAGTTTCTCAGGGAAAATACATGAAAAATATGTTTTAAAAATCTTTTATTAATACAAACATATTAAATCTCTTTGGGCTGTATTCTGATCACAGAGCAAATGAGCTACAACTACAGTACTGCAAAAAAAAATCATTTAAAATAAATAAATAAATCTGTTTTAAATCAAGTAAATTAGATTTTAAAAAAATAAATAAATAAAAATCACCAACCCTGGTTTGTATGCAATTCTTCCATGTTTAAATACAGACAGTATACAGGATGCTACTGGCAATAAAATTGTAGGATTTGCATTGACCCTTAATCAGACCCCAAAACACATCTTCCCACAGCTCCCTGTGAGAATTCTGGGCCAACTATTTGGTTTATTCTGGTTTATGCAGGAGGCACGGTGTCCAGTGGTTAAAGTCCAGGGCTTATAAGCAGAAGGTCACTGGTTCAAATCCCACCTTTGCCACTGACTGACTCTCTGTGTGACCCTGAGCAAGTCACTTGTGCTCCGTCCTGCAGATGAGATGTTAAATCAATATCCTATTGTAAGTGACTCTGCATATAATGCACAGCTCACAGTCTACCTCTGTAAAGCGCTTTGTGATGGCGGTCCTCTCTGAAAAGCACTATATAAAAATAGATGATGTTATTATTATTATTAATAATATTACCACAGCCACCAAAGGACTGAGTAAAAATGGTCTGAATTCTTTAAACTCTGCAGATCTGATAGATGCAGACCACTAAGAAACTAATCTGATAGCAATATAACAATAATATACTTCTGTAAAGTTACATGGTGCTGGAAAGACTTGATAGAGAGTTAGTCCTACTAGAGGGGGGGCTCATAGTAGTCTTACCTGAGGTGCATTGAGTAACTGGGAAACAAAGGGTTAATGACTGATTTTTCAGTAATATTAAAATGTCCAAAGGTAAAAAAAAAATGTAATTCAGTTTAGAAACTTAAGAATTTCCAAGAGAAGTTGAATAGTAATATCTGTAGCATCAGTATTATACACAACAGTTAGCACTTGCAACCTTCACCATCTGTTACCATTTTGAGCACAGTTTCTTCTCTTTGTGGTCGTGTGCTTTTCAGCTCCATCAGCATTCACGCTTGTGGATAGCGGGTGCAGGCCACTCTCCAGAGCGAAGGTTAATCCAGCAGGGATGCAGACCAGGTTGATTGGAGTGCTGTGTCACTGCAGCCCTTCCAGCCTTCAAGCGGTCTGGAATGAACTGTCCATTCCTTGATCCACTGTCACATTGAAGGGAGTTTTATCAGGGATTAAGATACAAAATGAATGGGGTTTATTGTCAAGAGGGAGTCTGCTTTAAGTAGAAGTCCAGTTTTAATCCTCTCTATCTCCTGGATAATCTTGTTATAGTGAATAAACTGCTTATTTACGAGTGGTCAGATCCTTTTTTTTCTATTCTTGTTGACTATAATTTATCTCATTTGTTTATTTCCTAATACTCTCTCAACTTTAAAAAAAAAAATCTAAATTGTTCTTAATGTGCTGAATGTTAATCTTCAAAATGTTGTAATTTATTGTAGGCAATTGATTATTGACATGTTTATATTTTAAGTGACACCTAATGATAAATGCTGGTGGATGTATTTTTTCACTCATATGTGACTTATCATTCATTTTAATAATACAGAAAAAAAAATGATATTGAAGAGACTGGGGTGGTGCACTTGAAACACTATATACTTCTCGGTCCTGAGACCAGGTTTGTTAATAGAAAACAAAATGAGGCCATGAAAACAGAAAAGAATAGACCAGTATTTAGGACATCCCCACCCCCTTTCACAATAAACGCTTTTCCAAGAGTATAATTAAGAAACAGTGTCAGCTCAAAATATCTTTAAAAAACATCACATGATCGAAAATAAAAAATGAAAACGAAGAGCCAGTGTTGAAAGTATTCTGAACGTCCATTCCTGAGGGCTCTCTAGCTGATGGTAGCGCGGGCAATTTCAAATGAAAAATTTTCGCTGTACTGAACAAGAGGACAGAGAAATAATGTTGCAGTTTACAATGTTTATGTGGTTAACTAAACAACATTATATAACAATTCATAAAATCAAAAAATGTCAAATTCCCATCCTGTGGAAATGCCTATGTGCTCTTGATTGGATGATGCATAATAAGGAATGTTAGTATAGAAAGCTTTGACTCCCTGAGGACACACAGCTGAGGACCTCGGGGGGGACAAGAGGTTTGTCAAGAGTTCAGAGGTGCCTCAGGCCAAAGCCTTTTTATGGCACTGTAAGTAAGGAGTAAAACTGAACCTTGACACAGCAACACAATCTAAACAAAATTGTATTACCAAAGCATTGATCTACCTAGCTTTCCCTACCACCCAGCACAAAATGATTAATATTAATATCTTGCCATGCACTGAGGTACAGGAAATTTGGTTTCCATCCCTTTCTTTTAATTTCAGAGACCTGTAAGTAATTAATTAGCCATGTCATTGTAACAGCACAGTAATTCCAAATCAATAGTTTTAATTGCCTGATAAGATGGAGCGATTGGAGGGAACAGGAGTAGCTTGTTTGATTAGAACTATAAAACTGAACAACAGGAGATTACATGGCCCGTCTATCTGAACGGAGATATATTGCATTGAAACTGCCCTTTGGACAGATTACTTAGGCGTGTTTCAGAGATAAATGTGCTGTGTACATGAGCTTCTAAGTGTCTGAGACCTGAAGCTATCAACGGCAGAATCTCCTTAATTGATTTTAAATTTAAATTTTTGACAGAGCTTACATAGGCTTGGTTTATTTTATTCGCATGTGGCAGGTAAAGATGGCCAGATCTTATTGTATAGTAACACATGTTACCAAACTAGCTGTTCTGGTTGTGCAGATGCTTTCTGATCACACTTAGATGGATCGGTAGTTGTTGGCTGGGTTCCCTTTCAAGTACTAAATGTAAACATTACCTGAATATTATATACCAAAGCTGCTCAGACTGTGATGCAGTCATGCCTGCCCCCGAGGGTACAAAAGGACTTTGCGCACAGATCTCAGCGTCATTTTACTTTTCAAGACTGACCTGTCAGGGGAGCCTGGTATCAGATAAGTACTTGTTAGTTATGACTATATAATTTTTGCTAATTAAAGGGTCTTCCATAATTTATGCAATATTACATTTACGCCCCACGTGAAGCCAGCGGCTTGAGTCACCACTCCTCAGGGATTAAGCAACATAAGTGGGCTGACTTGTACTCTCCTCACTGGCTGCTTAGCTCTGGCTGGAGTTACAAGATGTTTACTTTCTGAACTGTAATAGGGTTATTACATATTTCTATTTGTCGTAGTTTCTTGATTTTTCAACAGATTAATTATCCAGCTCAACTAACAGCTGTGGATTTGTTCCACTGACCTGAGCTGTTGTGGGGAGTTGCTGTGGACAGGCAAGTTCATGGACACATCCACTTCAGGCTGCAGAACTGCATCAACTTTACAAAAATAGAACTATATCTGCAGCCTAGGCCTAGTATGTGACGTCATAAAATACCAGTCCATTAGGTATAAACTACAGAAACCGGAGAAAAATGTATTTTCCTTTAACTCGCAGAAGTCTATCTATTATTTTTTATAATACATGGATATTAGTATCTGTAATACAAAAAAGACAATAAACAGGCGTTAAGGTTCAGATTGAAAGTGAATTTAATGAATAATAATAACGTAAATTAAGTCAATATTAAAGAATCTTAAATATAGTTTTATTTTTAATAATTCAGGAATGGTGAATTAAACTAGGTTTGGTGCTCCCATTGATTGTAAATCATCACAGAGACAGATTTGTTAAAAGTGCCTAAAAAACACGAATTGTGGGTGTTAACGAGTGATTGAAAAATAGATATTTGTGTTTGAAAGAGGTCTCGGGGTGCACAGAAGTCAAATATGGGTCAAAGGTCAAGTATAATCTTCTAGACCAGGGGTGTCCAATGTGGTCCTGGAGGTCCAGTGTACCTCCTGGTTTTTGTTCCATCTGTACCCTAAATTACATAATCTGTACCCTAAATTACATAATTGGACCAATTATTATTCTAATTAAGTAATTTATGGCACAGTTGGAATAAAAACCGAGAGGGACACCAGCCCTCCAGGACCTGGATTGAATACTTCTGTTCTGACGAAAATGCCATTTTGACATCACTACTGTGGTATTATGACTTTTCAGGATGCAAACATAGCCTTTATCCATGTATTTTATATGCATTTGGATAACCATTTGAATTTGAGATGTTTTAAATGGTACAAACATATCAAAGTGCCCAATGGCATTCAGAAATGCCATGCTACTGAGTGCACGAAATATACATTTAGTGTATTATTTGTTGTAGCACAACCTGCAGGTTTTGTTTTCACCTATTGTGGGGAAGTAATTAATTGAGTTGCTTACTTTCTTGAGGGTAGGCATATTGCTTGTAGGTCTGGTGCAGGTTACAAAAGATTAAAGAATTTCTATTGTTGACTTCTCAGTCAATTAATGATCTTGCCTTTCCTTATCTCAGTTTACCCTGTACCGAGGGCAAGAATAACCACATGCCTGAATCAAAATGTTTTTCTAAATCTCTTTTCCCCTGGCAATCCCATATAAGCCACTGAGAGGAGTTCAATGCACCGAGATAACCTGTGCAAAGTATGGCAACTTGACCTGGGAGGAGTCAGGAACAAGCTCAGCTGGGCGGTACCTGTGTAGGGGTCATTTATAAACAAATTTATCATCTTTCTTTATTGTTCTTATGTTTTTAATAATGTTGGTTCTTCTGAAATGTGCTTATCTTCATACTGTAAATAACATTTCCACAGAATAAAACTTGAGGGTGTAAATAGATTGCACACTAACATATTCCAGTTATGTAGCTACAGTTTTGATATAAAATTAATATCTGTGACAGGGGGGATTATTATTATTATTATTATTATTGTGTTCATTACTAGTGTGTGTAGATATATTCTCTTCCTCTGGGATCTTTTAGTTCTTTATTTTCTTGGTAAAAGTGTGTGAGTGAATGCGATATGAAAGAGTTACTTACCTTTACTTTGCTTATTTTCTCTAATTGCTGCTGCACCTTTGTGTATTGAAAACAAAGTTGAAGTTATGTTATGTGTTTGGTTTGGTCTTTGTCTCCACCTTTTCAAAATGGCTGCCTATAGGTGGGGCTGGCAGACCAAGAAAGGCTTTAAAGGTTTTGTCAGGGGATAATAAATTAAACAAGGGATCATCCCTTTAAACCATAGTGCATTGTAGGAAAGATTGCTCCCTATAAAAGGAGAGGACATTTTCAAAATGGTGGGTGTGTAGAAACAGGTTGGCATCTCAGGGGAACCTCTGGACAAAATGTCTTCCTGTTATACAGGGTAATTCCACCTTATTCGTTTTGTTTTATTCTACAAAAAGAATACATGGTTTATTCACATTCTATAGATACGGCTGTGTTTGGTCATCGTTTGTGCAAGCCTAACCAAACCACGGCCAAGGACAAGATCCCTTACTGATAGCAAGATACTAAATCATGGTTATTGCTAATCTATACGTGAAGCAGCCAAAATTGCTGCTTGGTGTTTGGTTTATCTTGCAATTAAGTCCATAATTGATTTGTTATTAGTTATTATACAATCTATAGAGCTTCCTCACAACCATATACTGCATGTTGCACAACAGGTGTAACCATAGTCTGGGTGCAAACCGTCAAACATTACTCTGACAGGAGTCAGGATCCATATCAACAGTGCATTACCAGACACTGCCAGATACACAGAGAATTAACTAGATATAGAATGAGTGAACCCAGACAGTGAATTGCATGTTTTCGTCACCTCAAGGTAGGTTTTAATGATATTACAGACCACAGAGCTAACCACAGTGTGTATGCATGGAAAAGAGAGTTTTGACAATGCATTCCACTGCTGTCAATCTCTCTTGTGAATTATGAGCAAGGGTTATGGAAGCTAACCATGTAAAAAAAGAAAGAATAAATTTAAAAAATCCAATGAGGGGTTCTGTGACATTATAAACTACGAGAGCTTGAGTGGTTTGTAAAATGTCACAGGATCCTGAGATGGAATTATTTTTATGTAACTTTGCATATATACAGTAGTAGTCAAATGTTTACATAGCCCAATGGAAATTTATAATTTCTAGAAATTTCTCAAAGAAAGAATTATAGGAAAAATATTTGTAGCAAATGTTTTGCTTTTGTGGATGAGGGAAAAAGTTACAAGAAATAAATGTCTACAATTATTTATTTCAGCCATTCTTTTACAAAACTCCAAAAACGCTAATTCAAAAGTATTCATACCCTGACAAGGAAAATGAAATGAACAGTTGCTGATGCACCTTTAGTAATAATAACCTCTTTTAAACAATTAGGATATTTGTTAATGAGCTTCTTTAGTGATTTTTGACTAGACTTCAACGCAAAATTGTTTCAGTTCATTCAAATTCCAAGGACTTCTGTTGTAAACAGCCTACTTCAACTCATACCAAAGATTCTCAATTGGATTAAGATCGGAACTTTGACTGGGCCATTCTAGAACTTAGATTTTATTCTTCTTTAACCTTTCTGAAGTGGATTTTGGTGTGTGCTTTGGATCGTTATTGTATTGAAATGTCCAGTTGCACTTTAAGCCAAGTTTGGTAGCAGAGGGTTTCAGATGATGGGCCAATATCTTTTGGCATGCTATGGAATCCATTTTACCATGTATTGAAACTAAATGTCCTGTGCCATTAGAGGAAAAACAACCCCACAGAAGGATATTACCTCCTCCATGCTTGACAGTAGGTATGGTATTCTTTTCTTTGTACGCCTCACCAGACTTTCTCCAAATGTAACAACTATCAGCGTGACCAAATAACTCAATTTTTTTGTTTCATCACTCCAGAAAACCTTTCACCAGAGCTCATTACAATCATTCAAATGCCTTTTTGTAAACTTTAAACAACTGACCTTGTGACTTTTTCCAAAAAGTGGCTTTTTCCTTGGCTTGCGACCATTGAGACCTTCACCATGCAATACTCTACCTATGGTTGAAATGGAAACCCCAGTCCCACTTGCAGCCAATTTACTTTGAATATCTTTGGCAGTCAATCTTGGATTGTTATTAACCTTCCTCACAATTTTCCTACTTGTTCTTAGTGAAAGAACCTTCTTTCTTCCAGACCGGGGGAGTGTTGTGACAGTACCATGAGTCTGTACTTCTTGATAACAGAAACAATAGTTGAAATTGGTATAAAATGCTTGAAAATCTTCTTCTTCTCCAGCTTTATAACAATAAATAATTTCAGATAGCTTTTTACTTTTTCCCACATTGACTTATTGGTAATGACAGCAATCATCCTATGCCTAACCCTTTCATACTCTCTAAGAATGTTCACCGACAAGCCAACATTTTCTAGATTTTTCTAGAATTGGGTTCTGCATTATCATATTGAAATTTCTAGCACCTTGTAGACAATACTGTCATAGCATCAAAGGGTATGAATACTTTTGAAATAGCATTTTTGGAGTTTTGCAAAAAAAAAAAAATTGCTGAAATAAATAACTGTAAACATCTATTTCTTGTAACTTCTTTCCTCATTCACAAAAGCAAAACCTTTGCCACAAAAAGAATTATTCTAAAAACAACCGTCTCTCTCTCTCTCTCTCTCTCTCTCTCTCTCTCTCTCTCTCTCTCTCTCTCTCTCTCTCTCTCTCTCTCTCTCTATCTCTATATATATATATATATATATATATATATATATTTATATATATATTATATATATATAATATATATATACTCAACACCTAAAATGTGTTAAATATGCAAGAAATATAGGTACATGTAAAATGTTATCAATTGTATAAATTGCCTTGTTTTTTTATTTTGGCTCTCATATTGTAAATAAGTTGTTGCTTATGCTTATAAACTACATTAATGGCAATAGCGTTTTTTTTTGACACACCTAGTATTTACTGGAATAAATGATCACATCTTAATGTTAAAATTGTAATAATACTACTACAACTACTAATAATATAGGACAGGTTTATGCACTATTCATATATTATGACATGATACAGTATATTTGAAGTTTAAGATCATCATTTATCTTATTATAAAAAGAACAGTGATTAATCTGTTATATTGTAAAATTAATATTGTTTGTTTACCACAGGAGAATCTATAAATATATTCTGTATCCATAATCCATCGTGATCAATAATCAATTAAGAGGGAAACATTTATTTTTTAGTCTGTATTAAACTTGCAGAATTTAATTTAAAAAACAAACAAACAAACAAACAAAAAACACTACTTAAAAATAAATAAATAAAGCACCAAATGTCTTACTGGTTCATGAAAGATACCGTTAACAAGTTCCTGCTCCCTGCGTACAACAAGTGTATCTGAAAAATTGACAAAGCTGAAATAAGGAGTGACCTACAATTCTATTGACCCACCACTGGAAAGAGGAGAGGCTGACAGGGGCCACTAATTCTGTGAGTTGCCTTCTGTCATTGAAAGCAACCTTTGGTCACTTATTTGATCCTCAGGGCAATTGGCAGTTCCTGTGCCATATTGATCCATGTACACAATGATTTACAGAAAACGGTACAGTTTGTGCTTTGCCTTCACTGTTTTAGCGTGTATATGGCAATTTCCTTATCTTTATTTTTGGATCTCTATTTGAAATGAATTGTGACAGTTTGTGCATCTCTACTGACTAACACATTGCTGAGAAAAAATAATTTACAAATAGAATTGATTTTCATGTAACTAATTGCTTTCCACTGTTTTAATTCATGCTGAAATGTATTTTCTATTTCAATGTATACATATATAAAGTATAAACAAGGTTAGTGTTCTTGAATGTCGTCTGTTGGGGGAGCTTCTCTATAAGAAAGGATATGAATATGCAATGCATTGTCTATCAGACCCCATCTCTCCTGTGCTGTAGCACACTCTGTGTTGGATTATTAAGCCATCGTGGAGGGGACACTAATTCTTTTCTGTCAGTTCTTCTCGTGAACAGCCTTCATTTTTTTACTGTCAAGTTTTTCCTTTCTGTGGTTTTTCTCAGCCCCAATACCATGGCCCCTCTCATCTGATTTAATATTTTTTGCTTTTTTATTCTGCTTTAAAACAGTCAGTAGCTGTGTATGAGTGAAAACTTGTTTTTCTTTTGAATTCGTATTCGTAACAAAATGAGGGAGTCTGGCTCTAGGGTTGTGATATCAATACGGTGGTCTGTATCTGAGGATGCAATATGAGGCAAGCTTTTAGTTCTGACATATCTCACTTGTAATACTTGTAATCATACTAAATGCTTTGTGAACATTTCAAAGTATGAAACTTTAATCTGATTTTTTAAAAAAGTAATTCTGTATTGAAATCTTTGATTTAACCCATTTTTCTGTAGGCTTTGCTCTCGTTGTCCCTCCTGGTGGTATTCTCTAGCCCTCTCCTCTCATTCTCTCGTCCTGTTTAATCAGCCTCTCTCTTTCTCTCTCTCAGTTCTCTGTTAATTTGCCCGAGAATACATTAGCTGTAATGAAAGCTGAGGGCCAGGGAATCCTCTAGGGTCCCATTAATCATCACCCCTCAGACAGGCAGCCTTGATTACAAGTGGCAAGAAATTCATTAGAGCCGGGCCTCTGACAACTTTTATCTCCACCGCTAGATCTGACTCATTAGGCAGCCAAATTAAAGCTATGATGGCCCTGATGAAATTCATCGCTTGTTTATCTTGTGCGATTTGATACATCTGCCCATACATCATCTAACAGGGAGCCTTGAGACCCTCCAAGGGAGGCAGAGAGCTACCCTTTCCACAACTGGCACTGCAAGCAGAGCTCACTGGGAAGGGTACTGTAGGTGTCCAAAATCACACGTCTAACAGTATAAGTCTCTTTATTGTGTTTCTGTCTGCAAACAAATATTTTAAACACACAGAGGGTCCCACTGAAGGATTATTTAGAGCCACCAATTTAATCAATTTCATAGACCACACTGTGACTACACTGACGGTTCATAACTTGCACATTGTTTAACTACATGCATTTAGCACAACTGTGTGTAATTTTGGTCTTGGCAGTCAACTTTGCAAAAGAAAATGTGGGGTACCACTGAGCTTGCGGGCTTCCTCATATAAACCATTTTGTGTGTATGTGAGGATTGGATGATTATCTTTTCTTGCAATATTTCAGTATGAATTAGATGGAAAGACAGACTCCAATTTTCTCAGATGTTTCTAAAATGACAATATCTCTTTAGACCAAATTCTTAAAGCATTAATATGACATTAAATGCATAGGATTTGAATGGCTATATTGGTAGGCTAAGGCTGGAGGGGGCTAAAAATTGCTGTTGAATTTTTTTGTGACTTTGTTTTTTTGTTTCTTTTTTTAATATCCCCTAAAATTTATATACAAACTGAGGTAAAATTATTACTACTAGTTTCTTGGAAATCCACCTGGAAATAAATGTAAATCATAAGACATCTATAGACATCATGATGCTAAAATTAGGTTATTTTTAATAGCACTGCCATGGTCCTACATTTTAGATTTAATTCATGTCTAATTGGAAAAGCTTAACATAGAAGATGATTCTCACTCGCCCTCACCATGCTTGTTGTATTGCCTGGCTCAGTAACCAACAATGGACGTTTCAATTCCCACTCATTCAGAAAGACCCATGCGTTCTGACAGTTTTACACATTTTGGTTTACATTAAATGCTGTTGTTATGTGAAGACCTTGTTAAGTTTCAATTTTTTGTTGAACACCTGGCATGTAGACCACAAGGGTGCAATATCTTAACCTTAGTGAAGCTGATGAACGTCAGAAGTTCATTTCAATCCCTGAGCAGTGTTGCACTGAACCAGGTGTTTCTCCGATTATACAGTGCTCCTAACTAAATATAAAATTCTTCTTAGATGAAAGCCCTTTTACACCACCGCTGGGCTCCCCAAAGTAAATGTTAATTTACAATGTAGAATGGTGAATTTGAAAATCTTTGCCACTCGTCCAAAATCCCAAACGCCGCAGCCTGACCCTTTTAAACAGTTGCCGTCTTCCTGGTAGAAGCTCCACATGAGACTTCTTCAAAGGAAACTCCTCTGTCAGTGAAATCTGGAAAACTCCTCAGCGTTCTGTGTCATTACAAGTTCAAAACTCTTTCATAAAAGCTGAACAGTTCTTAACTTGCTCCTTTAGTCTGACCCATCTCACACTCAATTACAGGGTCCTGAGGTTTGATCCCATTCTGCCCCAATTGAATTGGTTAGCGTATAAATAACTATGGAGAATTATATAGCACCCAGTGTAAAAGATGTAAATGCTTGATGAGTAAATAGAATCCTCTTTTCTCTTTTTTGCAATCTGAATGAGCGCCATTGCTCCAATGTTGAGTTAAATATTTTTTTTTGCCTTTCATGTGAAAACCATTTTTTGCTGTGACCATTTAGTTCTGTTGGCTCCAACTATTCTGTTGTGGAATATAATGTTAAAAAAAAGCTGCCCAATTAAAATAAATCTGCTCCCTTGCCATGGTTACATCTCATCGTAAGATTTTTATGTTGAACTTTTTATTAATTCTTCCTTGAATAAAAACACCTTCAAGTTTAATCATGCATACTGTAAAACTCTGATCTCTACTGCACATTCAACATCCACAGGGTCGCTGGTGTTCTCTCAATAAAGTACCTGGTGAGTATTGTTTAGGAGCAGTGTTTGTAAAAAAACCCCAAAGAGTATTGAATTAATTGTATATCTATCTTGTCATAATTCTAGCTCAGAAGCTATTCAAGGAAAGATGGTCTTCATTTATGAGGATAACTGGGTAACATCTCTGCAACATAAATCACTAGGAAGGTTCCATGTATTGCAGTCTGACAAATGAAAGAATATGGAAATGATTCATATTTTTCAACATGTAAAGTACTGTAACACTTGAAGCAGCCTACCACCCTAGGAATTAAAAATGTCACAGCAGGCCACCTTAGGTGGTGAATCAGGACACCAGACAAATGATAGTTCAACCCATGTTCAAGCCAGATTCAATCTCTGCACCAGTGAGGCAGGCAACCACTTCTTGATTTGTCTTGTTCTGGAAAATCAGATTGTATAGACTTCAACTTATGACCCCTACAGAGGCAAAAACTGTAGTTTCTCTTGTGTTTCCAGAAAGCACTAGAACTGTTATTTTAAAAAAGATGATGTACCCTACCATTCCTAAAAGGCATGCAGCATTAAAGTCAACACTGCATTGCGTGCAAAGATGTAGGACACTGGAAGCTTTTGGACAATTGGGGCAGAATGAAGGAATGTGAAATACCCAATAGATTAATTTTAAAATATGACTGGGAGCTCTATGTGGGACAGGCTCTTCCTTGTATTAACACGTGGCATGACACAAATGAAGAGCAGACATTTAATAATAGAAAAACACAATATCTGAAATACAAAAATGGCAATAAGAAGCATTCAGATTAATTGCAAACATCACAAAAATGTAAGCGAACAGTACAAAATAAATGAAATTGTAGCTTTAAAATATCCTACCCACCCAAATGTTAGTGACTGTCCCAATAATAATCAAGGCTCCCACATGTATTTCTCAAATCCTCCAGAAAACCACATTGTCATTCAAGTCTGCTACTAACAGGGTTCCCTTTCAAAAGGGAAATATTAACCATTACAAAAGGTTGATGTCTCTTTAAGAGCACCCCAACCTGACAACTACACCAATGCTGCTCGTCAAAGCCTTTGACGCTGCTGAGCGCCCGCCACTGAGCACATAATGCGTCATTTTTTTCTTCAAGAAATTCCTGAGCCTGTACTCTCAGCTTCAGATAAGTGAAATATACTTTAACTTTATCTTTTTCAATAATATTTTGATATATTCTACACCTTTGATACATTGTTGACTGAATTGTTGAAAAGAATTATAAAAATATTTAAAATTCAAAGTGATATATATATATATATATATATATATATATATATATATATATATATATATATATATATATATATATATATATATATATATACACACACACACACACACACACACACACACTAGTGTTTGTTTGTGTCACAGCGGTCTGCTGCGCCGCTGAAGCTGAAGGCTCAATTAGTTGCCCCTTCCCAGGGACCTAACACTTTATTAGGCTGTAGTGTATCTTGTGTTTTTTGGTGTTTGAGCTTATATATTAAGCAGTACTGTTATCTATTTTATATTCTTTTTCTTGTCTCAAATATATTATTAGTACTGCTACTGTGTTTAACCGAATTATATTATAATATTCGGTTTGTATTTTGTGCTGTTTTTTTTTCTTTTGTTACAGCTCCACACGCTTTAACACTCTGCAGCCACTGCGCAGGACCAAGCTACTGCTGCAGCTTGCAATAGTGGTTTGATGTCACAGTAGTGTTGGTATAATTGCTTTGCTACTGTAATATCTTGAATAAGCAGCCTACCTTCAACCTTGTTCTGTCGTGGTTGTTTGGTCTAGTCAGTGGCTTTTTGAGAGCTACTAGTGATTCAATCTCCTGAGTTCAGGTGTAAATCATCACTTGGTTCTGCATCAGGCTTAGACTGAGCATTCCAGTAGCCTCTCAGATTTTGCCATGAGTGGTTTGAGCTCCTGATTTTCAAAGGTGATCACCACTTGGTTCAGTCCTCTGCTTGCACTGTGATGTTCCACCTTGGCACCCAGTTCTCCTAATAATAACAACAATATTTTTTTTTAAAAGACATTGGCACCGAGTTTACAATTTTCGGCACCAAGCTCAATCCTCGGCACCGAGTGTGATATATCAGCATCGACTAGCGCTGAGCACAGCCATGCCGTTCCATCAATACACTATTTGCAAGGCTAAGCTGCCTAGCACAGGTGGTCATGACAAGTGTGTTACTTGTTTAGGCCCAGAGCATGCCAAGGCAGCACTAGATGATGGGGCAGACTGCCAATTTTGTGCAAAGTTCACAGAACGCAGTCTAGAGAGTCGAGCTTGCCGTTCAAGGGACCTCTCCCTTACCCTGGCACAGAGCTCCTCGGTGCCCCAGTGGGAGCCTGCTTCACCTCGCATCAGACAATGCACTAAAAGAAGTGAGAGACTTTCACAGAGAAAGAATGAATCTTGGTTATAAATCTCCCTCCTGCCCCAGACTGGATGGTCAGACAATTAATTCCAAGGGCTAGGTGGAAGTCAGCCATCTAGAAAGGGGCGGAGCTACAGTACACCAAGTCATCGCTCCTGAGGGAAAGCGATATGGCGACCGTGGATTGCAGGAGAAGCGGTTGTACTTGCTAACCAAGGGGGGCGTGACTGATGATACAAAAGGGGACATTGGTAGGTAATCTATTCCTTTTTGTTTATGGTTAAGAGAAATGCTGAAGGACAAAATATAAAATAACCGTGAGTGTTGAAGTGTTTGTTTGTTTGTTTTGTCAAGTCTAATTGTACTGTTTGTTATTATTATATGGCTAACATGATCTGGAGCTGTCGCTACAGGCCAGCATTAAACCTGGACAACAAATAAATTATATTTCACCACGAACACTTTAGCACTCACTCTGGACTTGTGATCGTGTATGTGTCTTTATGTGTGTTCTAATGTATTTCGAACTGTGTTTATTCTTTGGGACAGTAAACCTTCATTTGCAACAGTGCAATACACATTGCTGTGTATTGCCTGGGATTATTCTTTGCGATCACCAGACCGGTTTGGATCGTGAACTTTGTTGTCTGTGCCTGCGCACTGCAAACCACTTTGCCGCAGAGAACCAGATCTTCTTCTTCCACCTCATTTTCCTCCTCCTAGTTACCACCTAGGAGTGCTAAGAGGAGAAAATTTTGCTCTCTTAGCCCTGCTCAGATCAGCAGGATCCGGGATGCAGTCTTGTGTCAGATCCTGACAGAGCTGATACAGGGGCTGTTGGCTTTGCCATCCCAAGCGCAGTCAGTCCCTCCATTCCAAGTCCCCACTGTCTTAGAAGACACTTTCTCCATTGATGCCTCTGAAAGGGTAGGAGATCGAGTCTCGTATTTGGAGGAAGGGGAATCTGATATAGTCCTCTGCAGCAACCAACTCCCTGATGCAGAGAGCAACGGCAGCCCTGCAGGTCCCATGGCCGACTGCCAACCTGCCCTGCTGTCCAAGGATGCTGTGTTCCCAAACAAGCAATGCCGGGTCACTCAGGTGATTCCAAAGAAGGCGTGTGCTGCTAGTGCCTTTTCAGCACAACTGAATAAATACACCAGTGTCCTAATGGCATACCAGACAGGAAAGCAGTTATGGCTCTCTCAGGCCCGTGTGTCTGATGGCGATAAGACTGCACTGCTAGACGCTTCTGTCACCCCCTGGCACATCTTCGAACCTGTGGTGGTTGACATGCTACAGCGCTCCCATCACACAAGAGAGTCCACCAGAGAGTTGGTGCACATTTTCCCCAAGTGTCCACCTCCAGCATGCAAGCAAAGACAGCAGCATTGGCAATCTGGGCACCAATGGCGCCCCAGATTCCAGGCTCCACAGGGTCAGGCCCATCCTTTCCCCTCCACTGTTGCGGGAGCACTAGGCGCCTCTAACCAAGGGTTTATAGGAGGCTGAGTAAACTCAGGCATGTTGCACCAAAACAACAGGAGCAGGCTGTGCTACAGTCAAAGAACCAACCCTAGGGGTTTGCTGCCTCAGGCCCAGACAATTTAAACCTGTACCTGAGTCAGAGGCGGTTCAAGATGCTGACTATGCAACGGCTGTTGCAGTTCATCAGGCCAGGCGATTGGTTCACTATGGTGGACCTGAAGGACACCTAGTTCCACATCCCAATAACACCAGCACATTAGAAGTACCTAAGGTTCACCTTTCAGGGGACTGTGTACGAATTTTGTGTCCTGCCGTTCGGCCTCTTTCTGGCTCCTTGTGTCTTCACGAAGTGCATGGAAGCCATATTGGCCCCACTGAGACTCAAGGGCATCGTAGTTCTCAACTATCTGAATGACTGACTCATCTGTGCCACATCTCCAGAGTAAGCACGGCTTCACACAGACATCGTAATCGATCACCTGAGCCTTTTAGTTCTGGTGGTGAGCAATGCGACAAACCAACTGACTCACTTTCAGACAGTATTTTGGAGCTGCAGGCATCAGGGCAGTTCATCTGTCTGAGGAGTTCAACTAGGCTGCGAACTTACTCTCCTGAGCACTTCAGAGTGGAGACTCCATGCACAGGTAGTGGCTCTCAAGTGGGATAAATTCAGGAAGAAAAAAATAGACCTTTTCACCTCCCAGAGAACAACCCACTACTCTCAGTACGCCTATAAAACGGGCGTGTTTGAGGCATGGTGCTTGCAGTGTGGATTCAAACTCATGACTTGCCCGTTAGCAGATCTACTGCAATTTTTATAGGATCTGTTCGACGAAGGGAAATCCCCTTCGACTTTGAAGGTCTATCTGGTAGCCATCTTGGCCTGCCACATCTGAATTTATGGGGTCTCTCCAGGAGCTCACTTACTTGCGGGACAATTTTTGAAAAGAACCAGGTTGCTCCGGCCTCCATTGAAAGACATCGTCCCCTATTGGAAACTGAATGTGGTACTCCATGAGCTCCCTTTGAGCCCTTGCTCTCGCAGAGCTCAAATCTTTGTCTTTCAAGGCAGCCTTTTTGTTAGCAATCACTTCCACTAAGCAGGTGAGTGAATTGCAACGTTTTTTTATATTGAAGGCTTGCTTAATTTTTTCTGAGGGTACAATTTTTTCCCTTGGTAAACCTTCCCTTTCTGCCGAAAAACCATTTCAACATTCTATGTCAACAATTAGTGGAACTGGAGTCGCAAGGACAGACAGTTTCAAAACAGTGGTTGTCTAAGTGGTTGACTGGTACAGTCAGGACAGCTTACAACATAGCCAACCTGCCTCCTCCAGAGAAGATCACTGGTGATTTCATGGACTTTATTCCACGGTGCATCTGTCAGAGACATATGCGACGCGGCGGTGTGGGCCTCCACCCACATCTTCACCAGGTTCTGCCTGTTTTTGGCACAAGAGTACTGATGGTGGCCTACCAGTCTGCTACTACAGAACAGTCATAAGGTGAGTTACTTCCATACTGCATATTTGGTTCTTAGAGTCCTGCGACTGTCCTCCGCAACAGCGATGGTATTCTGACCCATTTGTAATGGTCAATATTTCCCATTTGAAAGGGAATGTTAGGTTATTATCATAACCCTGGTTCCCTGAAATCGAAATATTAAACATTACATTCAAGGTCGCTGCGTCTTAGTCGCAATGACATTATAAAAAAAAAAAAGTCATCTTTTGTCCTGTGACACGGCTTCTTATAGGCTCAGTGGCGGGCCCTAAGCAGCGTCACAGGCTCTGACGAGCAGCGTTGGCATAGTTGTCAGGTTTGGGTGCTCTTAATGAGAAGTCACCTATTTGTAATGGTTAATATTTCCATTTCAGGGAACCAGGGTTATGATAATAACCTAACACTTGAGATCGTGGTCACAATAAAAGAAAAACTATAATCTCAAATCAATGCTTATTACATGGAGAGCACTTTGTAGCCTGTGCAACTAGACAAAAAGGATGTCAGATGCAATCATTGCACCAGATAGATTGTTCCCACAAGGTCTGATCTGAGATGAGATTTCACAGCGACACAGCATGACATGCCATCCCCGGGGGTAAGATTATATTATCAAATCCATAACCACTTGCAATATGAATCAATAATGAGAATATTTAACATTCGTAACTCCAAAACAGTATATTAATTAAAGAATAAACAAAGATAAGTGTTGAATTGGTAAACAATAATTAACTGTTTCGAGTGCTGTAATAAACTGTGGATTAATTTTCTTACCGATTGCATCTGACTAAAGTTAGGGATGCTGTTAAGTTTAAGTAGCGCTCCAAAACATGAGCTAGGATTTATTTTTGTTTTGTATTGTTTGTTAAAAGAAGCCATGTTCCCACTGGAAAACCTACCCTTTGTTATCATGCTTCTTTATCCACCAAACATGTGTTAGGAACCCAGAACTGTTACATTGTAAATAAAGAAGCTTTGTCCCAATTTGTAATTCCAAAAAAAAAAAAAAAAAAAAAAAAAAAAAAAAACATTGTTCATGTATAATTGTATAAACCTACTTTTAGCAAACAATATGAAATGCTAATTAAAATCGCAAGCCCTTTTCTAAGTGTTAGGTTTGAAATGTGTAATACTAATGAACTAATCGTTGAAATGATTGTTGTGTAATAAAGTGCTATTCGCTTTTCTGTTGGAATTGTTCTGACTCACTGTGGTTTCGTTAACGAATCCAGTTTTCTGTGGATTCGTTAATGAACAATATATCTGCCCGCACTCCCCTTCTCTTGAAGCCACTCATTTAGAAGGTGCATAGAATTCATTAATCAAAATATCAAAGGGTGATGTCACAAGTGTTTTAAAGTGTACTTATGTGTTTTCAGCTCCACAGCCTTGCAATATCACACAACTTTAATAATAAGTTATCAACTCGGCAATGTACTTAATATACATATTCAGCTGATATAGAAGGATATACAGACCAAGAAGGCATACCCTACTTCACAGTTGAAAGCCAAGTCAAATACAGTAATACCTTTTGAAACAATAGCAAGATTCAAACCGGCATCTTGCCAATCTGTGTTTGGAACATCATAACAAATGGCTAGCCATCTTATATTTTGTCTGAATGGGAAATGTCTGATGTTGTGCCCTTTGACCCCATCAGAAATCTTCTGATTTACTACACCAAACCTTGGTCCATTTAAAACTACAGTAACAAATGCATACAACTGTTGATAGAATTGTTGTTTGGGAGACCCCTATTTTAAAAAAAATATATAGATATATTTTGAATAGAGACCAACTGAAAACTGATTAAAAAAAACACAATAAGAAAAAAAAAGATGTGTAATATATATATATATATATATATATATATATATATATATATATATATATATATATATATATATCTTTACATATACAGTGCTAAATAATGGTAGTGTTATTCCCTATAGGCAAAAGGTCTGAAGTACGCATCAGAGCACTTGGTTGCTTTAAGCGGGGGGTACTGTGCCCTGCCTCCTGTCCTCCCAAAAGCAGTGATTGATTGTGAAGTTCATTACAAAGTGTTGGAAATGACCACTTTAATGGGGATCCATCACTCCTCTGTGAAGCAGGATTCCCTCCTAAAGAGGGACCAATCACCCCTGTTCTCATTAACACAAATCTCACCATTTCTACCTTTCACCGCAGTGATTGGCTAATAAAAAATGCTATTTATCTAAATCACCGGGGCTTGCTTTTTTCAATTTCTGTACAAAAGCGAACTGCAGCAACTGACCTACATAGGAAAATAGGCTCAGTGTACCCACTTCCACGCATTCCCTGCACACAGAATTAGTGTAGAAATGAAGGAGACAGTGGGTTTATTCATAAAACATTAGAGTGCCAAGTGCTTTGAAGCCTATATAATTAACACAGTAATACTGAATAGCCGTGTTTAATAGGTACTGGGTATAATATATCGTTGCATGGCCTGAATAATAATGTGATTTAAACTTTCAATCCACTGAAACAGCTATTAATATATACAGTGCCTATAGAAAGTCTACACCCCCTTTCAAATTTTTCAACTTTTGTTGCCTTATAGCCTGGAATTAAAATGCATTATTATTATTATTATTATTATTTATTATTATTATTTTTTTTTTTTTCATTTATCTACACATCCTAACCCACAACTTCCAAGTGAAAAAAAAATTCTAGAAATTTGTAGAAAATTAATTAAAAATAAAAACTGAAATAGTTTGGTTGGATAAGAGTCCCCCCCCCCTTGTAATAGCAATCAAAAATTAGCACAGGTGTAACCAATCAACTTCAATATCACACACCAAGTTAAGTGGCCTCCACTTGTGTTAAATTGTAATGATTTACATGATTTCAGGATAAATTCAGCAATTCCTGTAGGTTCCCTCTGCTGGGTAGTGCATTTCAAAGCAAAGACTCAACCATGAGCACCAAGGCGCTTTCAAAAGAACTCTGGGACAAAGTGGTTGAAAGGCACAAATCAGGGGATGGGTATAAAAAAGATATCAAAGGCCTTGAATATCCCTTGGAGCACGGTCAAGATCATTATTAAGAAGTGGAAGGTGTATGGCACCACCAAGACCCTGCCTAGATCAGGCCGGCTCTCCAAACTGGATGACCATGCAAGAAGGAGACTGATCAGAGAGGTTACCAAGAGGCCAATGGCAACTTTACAAGAGCTACAGGCTTTTATGGCCAAGACTGGTCAAAGTGTGCATGTGACAACAATATCCCAAGCACTCCACAAATCTGGCCTGTATGGTAGGGTGGCAAGAAGGAAGCCATTACTCAAGAAAGCCCAACTTGAATCTCATTTGAAGTATGCAAAAAAAAAAAAAACACTCAATAGATTCTGTAGCCATGTGGCAAAAAGTTTTGTGGTTGACGAAACTAAAATGGAAGTTTTTGGCCTAAATGCAAAGCGTAATGTTTGGCACAAACCCAACACAGCGCATCACCCAAAGAACACCATCCCTACTGTGAAGCATGGTGGTGGCAGCATCATGTTATGGGGATGTTTCTCATCGGCAGGGACTGGGGCACTTCCCAGGATAGAAGGGAAAAATGAATGGAGCAAAGTATAGAGAAGTCCTTGAGAAAAACCTGCTGCCCTCTACAAGAAAGCTGAAACTGGGATGGAGTTTCACTTTTCAGAATGACAACTACCCAAAGCACACAGCCAAAGCCACACTGGAGTGGCTAAGGAACAAAAAGGTCCTTGAGTGGTCCAGTCAGAGCCCTGACCTAAATCTGATCGAAAATTTGTGCATGACTTGAACATTGCTGTCCATCAACTCTCCCCAAGGAACTTGACCGAGCTTGAACAGTTTTGTAAAGAAGAATGGTCAAATATTGCCAAATCTAGGTGAGCAAAATTGGTAGAGACCTATCCCAACAGACTCACAGCTGTAATTGCTGCCAAAGGTGATTTTATTATTAACTCAGGGGGGTTGAGAATTACCCAATTATAATCGTTCAGTTTTTTATTTTTAATATATTATTTTTTTCTCAATAAAAACTTTTTTCCCCATAACAGCATGGAGTATGGTGTGTAGATAAGTGGAAAAAAATCCTAATTTAAATGCATGACTGAGGGACTGACACAACAAAATGTGAAAAAAGTTCAAGGGGGTGTAGACTTTCTATAGGCACTGTATATAAGGGTATAAAAGGGTTACTGTAATGGCATTATGGAGCAAATGGGAGTCACAACCCTACCGCGTTACAACCAATTCCGCACTTTAATGAGGTGCATTATAATGGGTGAGCATGTGATTGGTTCACATCACTGTCAGTCCTGCACCTTTTCAAAGAAACGCCCTCCACCTCCATTCCTAAACAACAAGATAAAACGGCTGAAGGGCAATTCTGTGACATAACAGTAAATGAATTACACAACATACTACAAAAGAATGAAAAAACAAACTTGCAGTATGAACTTCAAAAACATTTTCTGTTATTTATTTGTGTCATTTAGTTATTTACTTATGCTGTATCAGCTATATTTGAACAGAATACTGTAAAGCCATAAATATTTAAGACCAAAATATTTGGCGAATCACACCCATAAAACCTATTTTGCTCCACAAATGTTTGTGACCTGTTGCACTGGTAGTAGTATATTAATTAATTAGGTGTACAGCACTAAAAATGCACAAAAAACGCAGAGTAAAAGGCTTGCAAGTAGTTATTGCTTTACAGTATGTAAAGTCATATTTACTATCCAACCTTGCCTCTCTTATTATTTTGACCGACTCATATATTAAATTTGTACTGCAGAGTTAGCTAATAGTGGAAAATGAAATTCCCCTCGAGAAGTCTATTGTTAACTCCAGAGTACAATAACCTCAGTCTTTGGCTTCAGGCATTATAGCCCCCTGTCAGTAACAATTGTCTTCCCTCTGGTCAATAATTTTATTCCACTATATCCCTCCTCTCCCAGCCCATTATATATATATATAATATAATGAGGTCTCGTACATGAACAGCTGGAAATGAAACATTGTATTAAACATTTAAAGCAGTACATTGTAACAGTACTGGTAACAGAATATATATATATATATATATATATATATATATATATATATATATATATATATATATATATATGTGTGTGTGTGTGTGTGTGTGTGTGTTTACATTACACATAAACTAATATATATTTTAAAAATAATTGTAAGGTGTTCATTATGATATTATAGTTCTGGAACCTGTCATGCAACAATGATATCACATGATTGTTCATGGCACAGCCAGGTGTTATTTGACACTATAATTAAAAAAGTGATATTTATGCCATTCACTATATTTTGGCTATTTCAAAACACATTTTGGCGGAAAAAGGCTCAATTGTTAAGCTAATCAGAACAGTGGGAATACAACGTGTATCTAAGTTCTGTAAACTATATATTATATCTTTATATCCAGGAAAAGGGACACACACACACACACAAATATTATTTAATACCACAAGATATTCGTTGTTTTTGATATAAAATAATTTATTGAAACCACAAATGTACATGTATGTTTACATAGACGTGTGTGATTTATTAAATCACATTTAAAAATGTTATATACATACAATTGGTATGTTGGTTTCATGGAATTTTTTTTTTTTTTTTTTTTTGCAATTTGATTTCACATATAACTGCAGAATACGTTTTCTAAACTGTACTGGAAACGTGAACGAAGACATTTGCTCCACATGCTAACTATGTAAATAATAAGAACATATGTATATAACTATAAATTGCACAACAGTTAAAATAAAGAATAGAAAATAAAACATAAAAGTGGGTTGGGGTAGAAAAGAACCGCTTTTACAATGAATCAGCAAGCATGCGCCAAATTCACACAATTTATACAGAAAACATTTCAGAACAGAAACAAAATTATAACTGGTGTTTTGCCACATTTCAACATATAAATATTATGATTTAAAAAAAAAAAAAAAAAAAAAAAAAAAAAAAAAAAAACTGTATACAATCTCATTTCTTAGTGCACATGTGTGTCAAATCCCGACACTATTGAGAATTTACATATTTTACAAAAAAATAAATAGGTAAACATTTACATATCCCCAAATAATATTTAGGTAAAACGAGGTTACTATTTAAATTAGGAAATTAATTCAGCAGAGTGAATTTGTATACCTATTTTTTTTTTAAGTTTAGTGCCATAATTATGAGCTGACAGATAATTTTTTACTTTCCAGACTCTTCGCTTCTCTTCCTTTCCGAAATGTGTGTGTATGTAAAATATTGTTACTCAGTATAACCCATGTCATGAAATACTATACTTGAGGCTACAGTAGCACGTTTAAAAGTCCAGCAGAGGTTTTTGTTTGCTTGTTTGTTTCAGCTCTTAAGGTGTAGGCTATGTGAATAAAACACCGTTTGCGTTTTTTTTAATGTACAGTAGCCTATAAAAGGATGTCCGACCTACAAGCTAAAATGTCCCAACAAACTCCTTTTTACATGTTACAAAATGTTCGTTCTCTGTGTTCTCGAATTATATGATTTAACTATATAGGCTAAACTTTGACCACGCTGTTTAAAAAGTCCCTCAATGCTGATTACTTCATTCCCCTTCGTTCGCTTTGGCTGTTTGGAGTTTGGTGGTTTGTTGTAATGTTATTGTCATTCATCCCCATGTTCAAATAGATTTTTACAGTATACGCTGTTGTTTACACTACAACAAGTGTTTTTGTCTATAATCTTCAAGGCCTGGTGCTCCCATCTATCTGTTGGTGTTGGCTCCGTACTGCAAATCTGTTCACATGGACTGGAATGGGGACTACTATTTTGGGGTTCCTGACAGGTTCCCCTGTTCTGTTGTTGACATTACCGGCTTTAATCCGTTTCCATTTGGCCCGGCGGTTCTGGAACCAGATCTTGACCTGGACCTCGCTTAGTTTGAGTGCGTGTGCGATCTGAGAGCGCTCGGTGAGGGAGAGGTATTTCTTGCAGTGGAACTCCTTCTCTAACTCAAGTAACTGCTCGCTTGTGAATGCCGTCCGACGCCGTCTGCTTTTCCCAGTCGAGTTCCCCAATGGTAGCGGCTCCTGAGACCCAGACTTAATTTTATTCTTTTGGGATAAAGAAGCGCAGTTATTGCCGTCAGAGAAGCTTTCGTTCTCGCTGTCAGCAGAACTGTCCTCCTCTCTGTCACTGCAAGGTGTCTCGGCTGATTTCGCGTCCAATTTCTCGTCATCTGAGCTGTACAATTTGGTCTCACCTGGAATTTGAACAAATAAACAAACGCATACATAAATACAACAGCGACTAAAGACAAATAACTTCAGACATTTCCCTTTCTCTGAATCATCCCTCGTCGCCTTTATTATATGAACACGTGGAGTGTTTATGACAAGGCTTTTCTATAAAACAACTGTCAAGTGTTCTCAAAATTTTTTTTAATAGCTTATATCTATTTAGAGGCTATAGACAGCAGATCGGAAAAAGAGTATAGTTCCGTCACATATCAATATTGTTCACTGTTTTTATTCTGCCAATTTTGCTTGTTTTAGACGCAACTGGTCACCAATAATTAATTGCCTGCACAGCCTGCACTTCATTACAGAATCAGCAAATCATGCATGTGCCAAATAGGGTTGAAATCATCAAGGTCCCGTGAAGTCAAGGTACCGAAGTCGAAACTCACTGGCGCACTGACAATTGTAGTAAACTACTTAAAGAAGTAATTTACACAGTTCAAGTCAAGTTAGACCTGTATGTCATTGTAAGCACAGTAGCATTACAAAATAAAATAATACATCTGACTTTATCTGTATTATGTTGGCTATTTAAAGAAATGTCAAAGTTGATAAAAAAAAAAGATAAATATGTCACAAAGTGATTATTTCCACCAAAGTTGACAATAAGGAATTGCCATTTTCAACTTTTACGGTTGTCAGTTTTCACATAGCAGCAAGGATTTATGACAGCATGCTTGGGATAGGGAAACGGGTAAATTATGGGATGTGTGTCGGTTCCTCCTTCCCCAACATTTTTTTTTTCATTAGCAATAATATTAAGAGTTTTTAATATTATTGTGGAATAAATTTGCCAAATAAAATGAATCGTAGAAAACGCTTTTATTGCGTCTGGTTCAAAGCGTATTTTGAGTCATTAACTGATTGTATTGGGATGACTGCATTCAAATCTAAAACAACCAGTCTATTAAAAAAAACAATCATTATGAATAGAGGCTATATCCAGGGAGAATTTACTATGAAAAAAATAAGTACTTAAAGTTTTTATTTTTTTATTTATTTATTTTTTAATCCCATCCCTTTTCTATTAGGATATTGTTTCCATATTGGATCCAAACCATATTTTACCATTTAAAAAAATGCGCTTTATATTTTAAGTTCTATTTTATAAGTACGTAGCTTCTGCTAGTCAATGATGTCACCTAAATGTATTTCTATAAAATGTAATGTTGAATACAGTTTCCTTAAATGTTATATATTATGAATATTAATTCACCAGATGCCTTCAAAACAAGACGCAATTGTGAATCATACGGGTTTTTTTTTTAATGACCAATATGGGGATACTTATTTACAAATTAGTACATTTAGTAGCTTAATAATGCAAATGCTTTAAAATATGAATTGTTCTGTTGTGAACCGTGTCAATTACAAAAGCAACGGTATTACAAAGAATAACATGTGGTACAAATGTTATCCCTGTACGTTGCGTCTTTCTTACCCAATTCCAGGCTATTATAATTTGTATTTGTATGTATCGCTACACTTCTTTTCAGATCGAATGTTATCGCAGCAATGTTTATTTAACCTTTGTATTTGTGTATATATATATATATATATATATATATATATATATATATATATATATATATATATATATATATATATATAACCAAATATGTATTTTCTAACTTGTTTCTATTTTAATAGAACAATGTGCATCACTTGAGTATCGGCGCCATGTTATAAATAAGCTCACCTGTTATAGTTTCAAAAGTTTCCGAGAAGTTAAGAAGTTCTGAAGTCTTGTCTCGTGCAGATAGTTCATCTGATTCTGGGCTCTTTTGTCTTCTGCCGGTCAAGTCAGCTGTTAGCCGTGGTCCAGGTAGCTCCTGGGGTGGGTAGAAGCTATCCGGGTGGTCAGAAAAACTGGGCAGCGTCGTGGTGAGGGCCACCATGGATGGCACCCCTTGCCCTAAACTGGCACAGAAAGTGTTGGTAAGGCGCCCGGCAAATGAAGCCAGGGGGGCCAACGGAGGGATGCCAGACTGAAGATGTGAATGGGACAGGGCTTGAGGAATGACAAGCGGTCGGTAAGGCATAAACATCGGGTAGCCTGTGTATAGCAAGTGCCCCGACCGGGGCTGGGGAGTCCCAATTAAGGAGTCAATGGAAAAAGCTGTCCCTTGGCCACTCGGTCTCTGCATGATGGATGCCTGCAGAAAGCTGGTTAAAAACTCAAATCCACCTCCTCCTCCAAGGTATAAATCCTTGTGTTTACCGCTTTCTGTAGTAGTGATTATTTTTCTTGCTCTCTTGTTATCCTGATTAACGCAGTACTATAGCTCTTAGGAGCCTCCAATCTCCAGTAAACCAATGCGCTGTCTGTCTGCCTGCCTTCTCTCTCTCTCTCTCTCTCTCTCTCTTTCTCTCTCTCTCTCTCTCATCATAAGCAAGTAAAGCAACATAAGAGGGATGTGAGGGGGTGTTGCCCTCAAGACTCATCCATCTTCCTCAAATTACGCTTCATTTCCTTGTTCAGCCCCTGACTTTTTTTTGGCTTGGAGATAAGCGGCAGGTTCCCAATGGATACCAATGGACACTGGGAACCCAACCCCCTTTATTTTGGTCCCGAATGATTGGAAGAGGTATAAAATATGTCTTACTCCCTTCCCCTTCCCTAATCTCTGACCACACAAGCCTAATCAACTATTATTAATTTTGATTGATGATTAGTAATTACTTAGGCTGGGGGGTTGGGGAGATTTAAAACAAGGGTTGTATTGTTAAAGTTTAGGGGCGGATGGGACAGAAGCTGGAAAAGAGGGTAGGCAGATGTTTTTTTTTTTTCTCTTGCACTTTTCTTTAAAAAAAGCCTATTCTTCTCCTTTTCCTTTTTTGTCGGTGCATAAAGAATGTGTTTGGCCTCAGTGTAGTGCAAAATAATTATCCCCCGGAGAGGGATATTTTGTGGAAAATTAGATTAGAATAATGAGAGGGAAACTCAATGGGAAAATAAAAAGATGTGATGTGCCGTTGAAATAAAGAAAACAAGAAAGCCATAAACGAAATTATTTGTTATTTAGACAATACATATTAATAAAGATGTCTGAGAAATCTTTGTAATAACTCTTAGCATTTGCGAATGAGATATTTTAGTGAACGTTATTATTTTAAAAACTTAAAGATTCAAATATTTAAAGACCGTAATCTGCAATCTGCAAAACAATCTGTAAAACGGGTGCAAGACAACAGTTTAAAGTTTAGCTCGCTATTCTGCACGATTTAAAACAATTTAAAAGACCGATGACATTATTAGTGGACAATACAAACTCATGTATTCATGGTGCGTGGAAAAAAAAAAAAAAAAAAAAAAAAAAAAAAAAACCCTGCCCCCTGTTGTCCATCTTAAATTACACATAGGCCTATCCCTATTTTTTGTGAAATGAATATTCAAAACGTTGTTTTTCTGCAGTGTTAATTTGGGTTGTTTTATTCATTCTTTTTCTTTTTTTGTTGCTGAAAGCGATTCATATACTCACGATGATTAGTCCCTATTGAGCCCTGGGGGGCGCGAGCGCTCTTGAACTGCCCCCTCTGATTGCGCTAAAATATCAGGATATTATGAGCTCGAGCTCTGATTAGCAATGGAGGGCCAGAGATGCTAATTATTCTTATAATTGCAAATGACTCTATTCAACATTACGTTCCTTTGATCTATTGAAACCAGACCCCCCCCCCCCCCCCCCCCTTGCCATTTTCCCCTAGTGAGTGGACTGGGAGTATCAAACGCCAATCAAAGTGCGTCCCTTCTACCCCTCTTCGACTTGATCGCGACAAAAAGAAGACAGCAAACTTCCTTTAAACTACCAAGCTGCGCTCAGCATTGTGCTTTCCAGGGTTCAAACCAATAAGTGCAAGAAAGTGCAAGTCTCTTTCATGCATGCCATTGATCCCAGATAATCCCCGGTTTTGGGAAGCGGATTACAAAGTGCGCATCTTTAAATTGGGTGAAATTTGGATAATGTGTGTTGCTTTAAGATATAGCCTGCTATTGTCAACTAATATCCCTGTCATATTAATAAATACTTATGTAGTACATCTCACATAATATCAAAGACACCTTCTCAATTAGACCCTTACACAAATCCTCCAGCTTCTCGTTTATTTATTTTTTTAAAGGTAAATCGTTTTTTTATTATTATTTTTATTTACCCGGTTTGTTATGATTATTCTTGCAATTTGTTTACAATCACGTGATAGGTTTGTTTGATGGCTAAATCATACGATTCAATAGCTCTATTTATTTATTTATTTGCGAATAATGCCAAATCTCGAACTTGTGGGAATTTCACCTATTTTTCAAGAACATCGTGGAAGGTCAGAGCATGCGAACACTAAAACGGTATTTAATTAGAGACATATATAAACCACATACAGTGACATATTTTTTTTTTTGTTTTAAAACAATCTGTCATGAACATTTAGCAAGGGATCATTCATGATTTATACTGACCCTTTTAAGTACATTGAACTTTTGTGAACAAAATAAACGTTTTCCTTATTATTGTAATGTAAATTGTAATTATTTTATTAATAAATAAAATTGTATAGCCATACCAATGAAACAGACTTTTATTGAGGATAGATAACCGTAGTTAAAATGTGTGGAAAATATTTTTCCGCTTCTCTAAAGTAATAATAATAATAATAATAATAATAATAATAATAATAATAATAATAATAATAATAATAATAATAAGTAAAGGTTAATGTATTTAAGTGGAAATGAGAAAAAAAAAACAAAACGATTCCTGCAGAGATATATCTTTGTTTAAAGTATACCTTTCCTGTCACCAGCACTTGGAATGCATTGACAGGTTCATTACCGAGGTCAGCACATTACTCACTATGACACGATCACTGATAAGCTTTGGGGATTTCTTCACCACTTGATCTCAAAGTATTTTGTTTTCATACATGTGTGTGCCTCGTGTGTGTTGCAGGGATTTAAATATCCCTGCAAAGAATTACTGCTTCAAACAATACATTTTCCCAAATAAATATAAACATGAAAATAAATTAAAAAAGTAAAAAAAATACAAGCGTTTGTATATTCTGCCATTTATATCTGGCTTTTTATATTTAACTAGGAAAATACAAAAAATATTGGTGTGTGGCGTAGCGGTAACCCCATTTGAATTTCTATGAGATTTTATGTTTACTGCAGGACCATTTGAATGTCCACGTCGTATTGAGGACACTGTGGGTGTGAACTGTACTCGACATCTGTATTGAGGAAACCCTCACTCTTTGAATAGTATGCCTAAATACTAACACATTGCTTTTAACACAATATAAATACGCGGGCCTATTGTATGTTAAAGATATGCTGTATATATTAATTAATTAAAGATGATTTGATTCACGATGAATAAACCCGTCCTCAATTCGCCATATATGTACAAAAGAAAAACTGAAATGTGCGCAGTAAAAATAGACAAAAATATAAATCATCTTATTACCTTCATTACGGTTGCTGCTAGCAGCAGACTTATGTTTTAAATGTAATTATTTCTTTACGTATTTATTTATTTATTTACGTGTTTTTTTTTTTTTTTTTAAAGCAACCATCGTCGTTGTCCCAGATTAGATACACATACATCATCATTATGCTGACAGAGAAAGTGCAAATATAATTGCCTTTGCACCTTAGGGTTTAAATGTTACAGTATGGCTTGCAGAGGTGTCGAAGAAGATTCCGGTTTATCATTATGAATGAGTGTGAAACTATAGAGGTAGCTTAGATCCCAAACAGTTATGCTCCCTCTTGATTATATAATAATAATAATATATAATACACACACACACACCTAGAGGAGTGGGTTACATGAATAATATCGTAGTACCCTTACATAGTAACAAACATCTCGGAATGCCCATTTGAGGAGTCAAGAGTATGACTAACTTATTTCTAACAGTAAACTTTGGCCCAAAAAAGTGGTGACCATTTAATTCTGTCACCTGAATAAATAATAATAATAATAATAATAATAATAATAATAATAATAATAATAATAATAATAATAATAATAAACAAGCACATTTTAACAGACCCCTCAGGATATAGTAGTTACAGAAGATTTTGTTTTATATAGCCTACTCAGTCATGCATAGTTCGTGTAGAATGTGGTCTCTCATTCAATGTAACGCTTGATTGTTTTTCCTAAATTAGAAGGTCAGTATTTTCACAAGAAATCTATTTACCCTATTCTGTATAGATAGGTGTTGTTATCCATTTTTAAATATTAAGCAATGTAAAAAAAGATGTCAGACTTCACAAAAATTTGAAGTGATGTAATAAAAATGAGTACAATTTCAATATCGTTTCCCCCTCAATTATATTATTATTATTATTATTATTATTATTATTATTATTATTATTATTATTATTATTATTATAATGCTAATGATTGATAATTAGACACAATGCATATAAGGCTTTATTTTAGTAAAATATTCCTTTCCATGGGAAGTGGTTGTTCAGTTACAGTTAGTCAGTCAGTTAAAAAAAACAAAAAACAAAACATTTTATGCTTAGAAATTGTTTACTGTAGAAAAAGAATCAGACAAGTTAAGCAATTTGAGACTGGTGGACAACCATTAATGTATATTGAAGAAAGTAATGGCATGACAAGTAATGCATATTCATAACACAGAATCGTCTAAGAATGCTGTGCAAGTGGATTTATAAAGCAAAGTGTCCCTCAGCATGACAGCTCCAGGTGAGATGTACTGCAGAACGTAATATGAACAAAAGATTAGCTGAGCAGCTCAAATTAGGAACCTGTGGCGTTAGGTTAGCACTGGCTTAGTCCAGATAGCAACACATCACAGGAAATGCAGATTTCATTATAACAAACAAGTACAAAATATATGTCTTTAGATTTTTTTCAGTGGTGCAAGATCTCTTCTCCTCCTATTGTACATTGGATTGGAGAATTAGTATCTTGCTTTGGCGCCCAACCAGTTAATATTTTTAATATGGACATTTTCTTTAAAATAATTGTCAGATCATATTTGTGATATGCAATTGTTGTAATAAAATCATTCAGTAAACCAACCTTTTAAATAAAAATAAAATTAAACCACAAGGAAGACCCGTGTTTTAGTAAAAGCATTAATAATTCTTAAGCAGACTGAATGTATGTGTTAAAAGTAATGTCTTTTTTTGTATATTTAATTTAATTGAATTTAACTTTTTTGTATATCATTTGAACAGATTTCTTATATTATATATATATATATATATATATATATATATATATAATTTAAACTACTTAACCCCCTAATACAGTACACACATATAGTGCCACAGGCAGTGTTGTGCTCTGGGATATAAGGTGAGGAACTTTACTGTCTGGGTTGGCTCAATGCTCCTTAAGCTAGATTCACACAAATCCCCAAATCAAATTCATAAGGAGGTCTAGTGCAGTCAATTAATGCACACCTCTGGAGGCCTGGCTGAAAATCTATTTCAGTCCAGAAGTAGGATGAAACTTAATTACAACACTATTTGGCCTAGTTTGGTAAACTGGAAAGTGTGGGGGAAGACCAGGCAAACAGCAGCTGAGGTCTTCTGATCAAGATTAAGATACATTCTTGGAGCTTTCAGGAGAAGTTCACAAAGCACCTTCGTAATCTATACATTTACAGTGCATCAATATTGATCTTTAACCATAGGTAAAGCAAACAATAAATAAAGATATGTATCAGGCTGAGAAGATTTGATTTGAATGTCCTTAATAGCAGTAGAAAAAAGTGTTTAAAGGGTGGCTAAAATAGACCCTTTGTGAAGAGTTTTAACATAATTTCAATGATGTTTTCAGAGCACACTCATGAAAGGGCTTTATGGCATTAGATATGGAACTGTGTGGAATTGCAGCCTACAGCACCCCCTTGTGGTCACTAACTTTAATACAAAAAGACACAGCTCAGTAGAAATAGACAATTATATATATTTTTTAAATCATTTAATTTAACTTTTTTGCAAACCAACAGTTAAATTCAAGAACTGTAGAATTTATATGTTCAGTAGTTTGAGCAAAATGCACACACAATGTATAAAAGTAAAAAACAAAAATCTAAAACATGATTTACATGTCCATCACATGTCCAAAAAACCATTTACTTGATAAAGTATATCTCAATCTATTTTAGTCAACAGCTTAAAACACAAGAATCTGTGATCTGTAGCTCTGTCAATTAAAAGGTAAATATTAAAAGCTTTTATTGTATTATTCTTTTATTTCAGTAAGTAATAATACAAAAAATAATTGTGTCAATTAAACACATTAATTCAATTTGGCATCATGCACTATGAAGGAGTAGACTGTGTGTAGGGTTCCTCTTACTGTGATACAAGATGCTACCTTGTGCATGACTGAAAATGACTGAGTTTCTACACCCCATATTTTATGACCTTTTCTGTAATACTGGAATACCAGTATTATATCCAGCCCTTACACAAAGACGCAGACTAATTATTTATTGATTTAACTGCAAATTAAATGCATTTTTAATTTTTTTTATAGCAAAATCAATTTCTGGAAAATATAGCTGTTCTACAGGGATTTAGGTGTGCTGTTTGCGCTTCCAGGTGAAAGGGTTTCTATTGGTCGAATTAATGATCAATAAGAAATTGCACTGCATTTATTGTCCGGGTTAGTGCAGGCAGTCACGGAAGTGCAGCAGCAGGTAGTTCTGTAGGAAGGTGGGCAGGCCAAGCTTGGGCACCGCCTGATGAAGCCGGCCCTCCAAGTATTTCCTCAGCTTGCAGCGAACCAGGTGCTGGAGGGACCGGGGTCTGTTAGCCAGGGCAAAGAGTGACTCATAAAAGTAACGATGTTTCTGGCAAAAAAAAGGAAGGCATCTTTTAACTCCTTTATCTCTAGAATGATCTATAGCACACTCCTCCATTGTGCCCACCCCCAGTATCCCCAGAAATTAAGATGTTTATTAACACATAAGGGAAAGTCGTGTTGAACTGTGAGCTTTTAACACGTAAAACCAGCCTCACATAACGATGAGGAAAAATTCTGCAGTGAATTTATCCGAAAGGCTGTTAGATGCAGCTAGAAACCAGCCTTGGAGTTCAGAACCTCTAGCAACAATCACAAACACCAAACAAGCAGAGAAAAAGATGGAAAACCTTATTCAAGTGGCAAGTATGCTCTTTCCTTCTTATGATGGTTTCATTGATTTATACTTCAAATGCCTTCCTACCACAATAGTCTTTGAAAAAGTGGTCTCAATTAAAACTTCTGGTTTAAGTAATGAAGAAAGAAGTTTGTCAGTAATTTACACCTCCCCACAACAACTGTACATTCACAATGATTAGTATGATGAAAACATTGATGAACAGGATATATATGAACAGTAAGTACAGACTAGTATAGAGTAAGAAATGGTATTTCAGTGTTTAATCACAATTTAATCCTCCACGTGCAAAAACATAAGTGTGAGATATAGATGGAGGCAGTGTTAGACTGGGGGGAGGGGGTGTGGACTCTCTGGCCAAACAGTCACTGGAATTGACAAGCAGCACTGTTAACTGGAATTGACAAGCAGCACTGTTAACTGGAATTGACGAGCAACTGGTTTTTAGACGTCGATTACATTTAAGTTTTTTTTAAAGAATCATAACAGCTGACTGTTTTTTTTTCTTCCAAAACTATTAAATCTATCAAATTAAAGACTATTCGACAGACTTGATGAAAAACAACATTTGCTCATTGACCCTGAGTTCCTGCATCGCTTGGAAGTTGGTTACTTATTCCCGATTCCTTAATCGCGGTGTAGTTGACAAAGCAGTGTGTCCTTTTTTAACTCACTTACACATCTTGCTCAATTAATATATTGCTACTATTTAAAACATAATCACTCGCTCTTTCAAGAAAAATGAAAATATTAATAAAAAATCTGTATCAGCAGCATAGCGGTACCCCATATATTACCCTCTTGGTTTGACCCATTTACCCCTGCGTTGCTCACGAAATATTGATGTATCCCTAGAGAGGTTGTTGTCTCCATTTTGCTGAAATACTGCAGTTATTTATTCCATTTGTGTTACATTTGTGGGATGTGAATAAAAAGCTGGTCAAATAAGAAGCAGGCGAATAAGAAGCCAACTTCAACATCATACTTTGGACCGCGTTTATCAACAAGTAAGAGCAAAAGGATTCCTATGCTATTTTTATAGGTTACAATTTGGAGTGCTGCTGCTCGGGGGGTACGACTTGTTCAATAAAATAATTAGAGACGATAACCTATCTAGAGATACCTAGATATTTAGTGAGGGGGGGGGGGGGTAGATGGGGCATCTAAAGACATGGCCCCATGTGTTCTGTATTGGTTATGAAAGGCTAAATTTTGGGGTGCTGTTGCTTGTGGGGTATGGCTTACTCACTAAAATCTTCAGTGTTTTGCAAAGAGGAGGCGATAACCTATCTAGGGATATTTAGTGAGCAAGGCGTCTAAGGGGGTACATGGGGCATCAATAAGCGTGTCCCCATGCATTCTGTATTGGTTAAAATGGGCTACACTGAGAAAGCATCTAAGGGGGTTAATGGGGCAAAATAAGCGGCTAATATATGGGGTACCACTATGCTGCTGATACAGATTTTTTATTAATATTTTAGTGTTTCTTGAAAAAGGGAGCTGTTATCTGTTAAATAATAGCAATATATTAATTGAGCAAGATGTGTACGTGAGTTAAAAGGACACACTGCTTTGTCAACTACACCGCGAATAAAGAACCGGGAATGAGTAACCAACTTCCAGGTGGCCATTCCTGTAAGATCTCTCAATTTGCTGAAAATAAGTTCTTCATTACAGTGAATATGTGACGTCAAGGCCTTGTTAGTTGCCTCTCTCTTTTTGTGGATGATATATCTTTGTTCTCTGGTTTTAAATAATCATTGTCTGATATTTTTTTTAACATTATACCAGACATGTTGTATATATAATAACAGTTTTTTAAATTGTATTTTAAATGTTTGGGACCAATTAGAAGATGTGAATAGTCAGATGTTTTCCAAATGGTTTCATGTGTGTTCATCAGGCATTAACATTTTTGAAAATCCACTATTTTCTGTAGGAGTCTAACCCTGGATTGAGGGATGTATGGACAAGAAACTTATACATTTCCCCCAAATCTGCTACTCTCAAAAACTTACGCTAAATTATGTTAATACCAAGTGTCATGACCGTTGGATAAATAGTTCATCAGATATATGCAAACAGGTACATGTGACATCCACAGCCCTCTATATCCTTCACATCTGATATTCTCTGTAATGTTAATACGAGTTTTCATGACACTTGGATAAGCAGTTCCCCAGATATATGGAAAAAAAATTGAAGAATAATACAAATATAAAAACACAGAGGAAAAGAATTGGGCCCAATTTAAACAGTGATGCCAAACCAGTCTCTAACTCTTGTTATTACTGTAACTCACCTGGAAGACTTCTGGAGAAACAGCCTCCAACCAGGCGTCTGTGATTTTGAGGCGGTCGTAGGCGTTCATCAGAGCCTCAATAGTCCTGGGAGAAGGACAGCAGTACTTCAGTACCTAAAAGAACACATCTGAAGGTCATACTCCTGCGTTTATTATTATTATTATTATTATTATTTATTATTATTATTATTATTATTATTATTTTATTTATTTGAAAGATGACTTACAAGACGACTTGACTTATCAAGACGACTTACAGGGCAGTACAGGGTTACGATGCAAACTATCAGTATTTACATACTGTATAGTTTACAGCATGCAAATTATACTATTAAGATGCACCAAGTTAGGAATGCCAGAGGCACCTTGAATTAGCAACAACCAGCTAACCACTGTTAATATTGTGTACTGCTTTTCTAAGCCTACTTGGGGTTCTATTTGAGCAACAATGGTATTCTAATTACATTTGTTTATATTGCAGCTTCACTTCTAATTAAACCCTTCTTCTGGAACTCAAAAACGATCTGCCTTCTCCTATTCATCAATCAGTCAGTCAGTCTGTCACAAGGGAGGGAGGGGTGCTGGAAAGCCTACGTTAATGGCTTTAGCTGTCTTTACTACCAAAATTCGAACTCCTTGCTGCCCCTAGTGTTGATCCATCGGCACAATACAAGGCACAGACCTGAAATAGATATTCTTGCTCGAAAGGTGAAACTGCATGTACGATTGATTAGCCAGCCGTTTAATATCATTGAGCCCTCCAGCCCAAACTATAATGCATTTTCTTATTTTAAGCATCGCTGTGTGCTCACTCAACAAGCTGCACTATTCTGGGTAAAACCAAATTGGACCTGCTAACAAAGGAAGAGAGAAAAACCTCTCACCATGCTGTTCACTGACAAGGCGGTAACAGTTTACATTAAGTGTCTCTAGCTACTGTGTATATACATAGTAGTTGCTTAGTAAATAAATGTGTACTTACATATAATTACAATGTTATTATGCACACTGTACTTAATATGTACATTTTTTGCACACTATAACCCTATCCATAAACCTAACTCTAACTATCCCTACCCTTAACTCTTTTCTGATACAATTATATTTATACAATATAATTGTATAAATAGATACAATTGTATTTACGTATATCATGCAAAAATATGTATACTAAGTACATTGTATTTATGTGTAAGTACACATGTATTTACTATGTAACTACTATGTAAACACACAGCATTTACTGTAAAGTAAAACCGAGAACACTTTCTAAAACTAGGTAGGTGCAGTAGAAACTTTGCTTTGCTTCTGGATCCTCTTCACAATGTCACCCAAAGTCAGAGACTCAAATGTGAAATGTGCCTTTATGGATCTCTTTGTACTGTACCATGGAACAAGTGCTTTTTGTGGTGTCCCAATATTTTTACTCTATAGCCTCTATAGCCAGATTTGTGTTTGAGTTTGAGCTAAAATGCTTTGAAAAAGGCAGCTGTCGAATGTGCCCTGTACATTTTGGCCCCCTGTTTGGCAATGAGAAGAGAGAAAAAAAACCTGGGGAACGTGGGAAATAATTAAACACTCGAAGAACTGAACAGATTGGACCTCCCTTTGGGGGATTTGCAGGGAAAATCAGCAATTAACACTAATTAATCTCTTATTAACGCTGCCTAATTAGGAGCGAGACTATTTATTTGAAACATGCAAGTGTGTTTGGAGAGAAGGATGCAGCTTTCCCTGAACGGGGATGATATTCACAAACATAGTGAAGGGATAATCTACCTAGCAGTTGAGCAAATTTATAAATCCATGGGAACCTAGGACACAGCTGTTAAGTGGAGGGGGCAGAGTGTGAGGAATTCAAGAGACATAGAGGCAACTGGATCTGATTGACAGGTTTTTTATTGAAGCACAGAGCTCAGTAGTGTTAAGTTCGCTGCAGGCGTGCCATCTTGGGGGCTGGTATGGGTCAGTACTCCACAGAATATCTGGTACTGCAGATAGTGGTGTCATTAGCTCAGTAGCAAAATCTCGACTAATTCCCAAGCATGGTGCTACGGGGCATTGAGTTGCCTAAGATGCCATTGTTTGGATGAGGCATTTAAGGTCTTGTCTACCTTGTCAATATCAGAGATCTCTCTTTTGAAGCGATCATAGCAGGATGTTCTGGATAAATTCTAACACAGGTCTCAAAATAAGACTTCAACTCTCCATACAATATCTTCTAACATATTTTATTGTTGTGCACATAACTTTAATCATTTGTAATCATTGAGTATTACTTCATTTTTGAGAGAAACATTTATGTTTTGGCTAGTACCTTCTTTGACGTAAATAAATAAATAATAAAAAAAGCACTGTGAACCACAAAATCATATGTTAAACAGCACTCCTTGTGTATTTGTTTTTCATTGCATCTTGTTTGGATTTGTTGTTACTTGGTTTTGTGATTTGTTCATTGCAACCCCCCTAATCAGATATATTGTGTGTATTTGTGAGGCTGTAAAAACCTATAGTGCACTCACCTTGGGCAGTGCCTCGGGCCAGACGCGGATGGAGCCATAGTTGAGAAGGGAGCGGACAATGAGCTCTGGCTGGTGCTCAAGCTTGAAGGCCACCCCTTTAAGGATGTTGTGCATGGGCGCGTTGCTGCTGTAGCTCATAATATTCACGTTGGACCCTTTCTGCAACAGCAGCTCTACCACTTTGGGGTTGACGTTCTTGCAGGCCATGTGCAGAGGGGTCTGCTTGTCCTGGTCACTGGTGAAGATGTTGGCCCCGGCCTCGACCAGCCGCTGGCAGATATGGTAGTAGCGTTCCATTTCCTCTGCACTGTGTGGCTGCGAGCAGGCAGCATTGAGAGGGGTCTGCCCCTCATCGTTCTGTTTCTCTATGGCCGCACCATACCTCAGGTACAGATCGACGTGCTCCTCCAGGCCGTAGCGCGCTGCCAAGTGCAGGGGAGTGTCGTCATCGTCCAAGCTGCGCCCATTCACGTGGGCACCAAACTGCAACAGGAGTTTGGCACATCTGTAAGGGAAATGAAATGCAAAAACAAATAGCTGTATCATCCATAACTATGTAACACTAAAGAAAAAAAAAAATAGATATACTGAAATGAACTAAATAAAATAAATAAAATATTAATAATAGTATTAGTGGTTATAATAATTTCTCAATGCTTTTTTTATATTACTATGTACAATAATATGACATGCAATTTTGTATTTGAAGGCTTCTGTCTACTATTTTTTTTTACTTCCTAATTTTGAAAAATGTTATCAATGCATTGGTTAATCTTGATTACGGGTCAGATATTGACATTTTAGAGTTCTTATGGATTGGAGGTCATTCCAAATGGGCAGGCGAGACTTTGAGGCAAAGTAAAGATTCAATCTAAAGCCAAGGTGAATCTGAGTTCTGAGAAGCGGCACAAATGGTGCAGCTTTCCAGTTTCTTATGCAGCATACATTATGGTTTGTACAAAAAAAGAACACTAAAAAATGTATTACTTTTTTTTTTGTTTGCTGCACTTCATGCAAATGACTCAAGTTAACAACAGCATACACTTGGAATGTTCCAATATCTAAATAAACAATCTATAAACACTACCAATTAATAGCTGAGCTAACTATGTTTATCTAAAATATCTTTCCTACAAAAACCTACAATCTGTAATATATGTCACTCATACACAGAGTTTTTGCAAAACTTTTGACAGAATTTGCAGCATCCAGCATTGTATAGTAAAACCTGTCTAACCCAGCATCACTTGGGACCAGAAAATTGTGCTGATTAATACAATGTTTGCTTGCTTACAGAGAAACTGTAAAATCTGATATTGTAGCTAAAAAAAAAAGGTACATGCTTTTTGCACACTTTTGAAAACTTTAAGGTAGTACATGCAGCAGGAGTACTGTCCAGGTATACCCTGTAATTCAAAGATTAAAGTATTCATTTAAATTTCACTTTCTCCATTATTTAAACAAGCATTTTACTGCAGAGACACCTTATCAATGGGACATTAAATAATAACCTTAATGCACGTTCTACAGCTCTTGAATGAATGTGTTTTTATGTCCTTTAAAACACTCCTCCTGCAAAGCACCACATTGAAGGAGCCACAAAATTCCTTTTCTGGAGGGAATTTTTGTTTTAATACCAAGTAATTAGGGAGCATTAGGAATTTTTATTTTACTTTAACTAACATGTATCCTGCCTTAGCTAAAGCAGCTCACAGAATTTATATGTAATCTACCCCCTAGTATTCATAGACACAAAAACCTACTGGAATGACTGTGGGGTGGTGCACAAATGGAGGGGCATGAAACCGTCTTCTGTGACTGAGTTGGCACTCGCTCCGTAAGTCAACAGCAGCTTGGCACACTCTGTGGTGGCGTTGCTGCAAGCATCGTGGAGGGCAGTCCTTCCCCCCGGGGCTATGTCTACCTCGGAGCCTCTCGTCAGCAGGTGCTTCAGGCAATCGGTGTAGCCGCGGCTCGCTGTGATGTGCAGAGGAGTCGTCAGCTCCTGCTCGTATGTCAATGACCACAGGCCTGAAATCACAAGCAACAAAAAGCAAGCTATTGTAGCATGGGGGGGGGGGTTTGCACCTATTGTACAAGGCAAGATAGAAAATAAAGATCATGCTGTCTTTAATTTATATTACAATACAATACAAATTGGTTTTATTTACTGCCTTTAATAATAAGGCGCTTTTCATCTAGGAAGAAAAAAAACACAAAGCTTTTAACATCCAGGTAGAAAGACTGATCAAAACTAGAAATGGGACTTCCCTTTTATATAACCTAGGACAGTGGTACTCAACTCTGGCCCTCGAGATCCGTTCCAGTCCTGGTCTTTATTCCAAGCAGTTCCTAAATTAGTTAATTGCCTCTTAACAGCATCAATTAAGTACATGCTTGGAGTAAAAACCAGAACTGGAATCATTCTTGAGGGCTACAGTTGAGTACCACTGACCTAGGGGATATGTCATAGCAGATCGAATTGTTTGTAAACAAGTACAGTGGAAATGTGAAAAATATCTGATAAGTCCAAAGGTTAAAGATTATATTAGTTTCTCTCTTATATATTGTAAGAGGACAATTTCCAGACATCCATGAATGCACAGTCCTGTGCTTGTTTATTCAGGGGTGTCAAACTCAGTTCCTGGAGGGCCGCAGTGTCTTCTGGCTTTTGTTCCACCCGAGCTCTCAATTACTTAATTGGTCTAATTATTTGATTACCTGGACACATTTAACACTTCTCTTCAGGCCTCAAAATGTTTCATAGGTAGTGTACCTTGAATCAAGTGCATTTTTAAAACCATCAACTGTAAAAGACCTTGAAAAATATTAAATCTGTCAAATTCAACAAATAATTACATCAACTATGTTAATTGAGAGCTTAAGATGGAATAAAAACCAGAAGACCCTGCGACCCTCTCGGACGGGAGTTTGACAGCCTTCGCTTAAATACTCTAAGACTGAGCTGTTATGTGGAACTCCCTCTGTGTTGAGAGATTTAGCTTGTTTGTTTTTGTTTTTTTGCATGTCTGTGAGTAGCCTATTGTATTGCAATAGCCCCTCCACTGGACAGTTCACCACCTTCATGTTTAATGCCTGTGTTTGTTAATATTTGATATTCTGACAATCTTACAATATTACTCTGCCCAGACAGAGGATCCGCTTCAAGCAGCCTGCATGACCAGTTTGGTTTCACTTTCTGCTAAGTTTGCAGGTAATAAGAACTGCTACTAATATTAGCAAACCTTGAGAACTATATCTGACCCAGCATCCCTATGCCTTAGCAGCAGGGTTACTAGAAAAGCTTTACAGGTCCCCATTAATATATACATATATACTGCATGATACTGAAACAGTTACCGGTGCATGTAGCACAGTTTGAAAGACGTGCAGCAAAGGCATTTTCAAAGTGCTCCTCTAAGGAACCTGGAAGGTTTAGAGCAGAGAAAATATGTTCTTACCGGAGCCCTGCTTGCTCAGTTTAATTTATAGTCCCACATACATGGAAATTGAATGAAGTTTGTATTGACCACTTGTCTATGGTTGTCAGATATTGATTTTTTCTATGTGATTATTATTATTATTATTATTATATTATTATTATTATTATTATTATTAATAATAATAATAATAATAATAATAATAATAATAATAATAATAATAATTTAAGCACATTAATACACCCAAATATATTTCTGACAGAATAGACAAAGTAAAACAAAATGTTTACAGGGCTGATACCAGTATCTTCAAAACCTGACTTTGATTGATACAGAAAGTGTATGAATCTGCCAGCATGCATGGAAATTACATTTTGAATTCTACATACGCAGACCCCTGTAATTAAACCTGTAATTCCTCCATTCGTCAACATTGCTGGTATCGAATATGGCATTTAGGATCCTGTGTGACTCTGGTTCATCAATGATGCTGATAATGGTATCTTCATCTCCTACCAGCAAGGCATGCCAATACTGAAGCTCCCGGCCCTCCGCTTTTGCAGTTGCAATGACGTCTGTACAAAAGTTTTTACGACTCATTATGCCATTTTTAATTTAACTTTTCTGATGGCTTGATCCTTAAATAATTTCCCAAGACTTTTGATCTGTGCTGTTTGGCCGATTTGGTGTCTCTCGGAGTAATCCAACCATCCTGTTCCTTTGGGAGAGCGCATGAGTTTATAAACGTTGTTTATGAGCCGACATTCTATTTTGAGGGACACACTGAATGATATGATAGCTGTTTGACGCAGTCACTGCTAAGAATCAGAAGACTACTTTAGTAGGGATTGACTAGACTCTTACTTACCAGTCCTCACATTCAGGACAGCCTCTTATTTGTTTGTGTTTAAAAGGGTTGCAGGATTTACTGAAACCACTAATGGTACTGCATTACTCAGGATGGGGGTTGCTTCTTCAGTTTAACAATGTAGGTCGTGCAAAATACAAAACAAAAATATCAGACAAAAGATACAAAGATGCTCGGCTGTGCAGTACTTCCTCTAGAAAGGAAGATGCTTTCAATTATAAAGTCATACCTGGCTGGCTCTCCTAGTATATGTTTATTAATGGTCTTTTCAAATTAGAGAGTTATCACATGTGCATGCCGAGCAACCCACACACTTTGGCTCTCCCTCCACTAACCCAGTACAGATATGTAGCGTAGGATTAGCATGTCTGAATATACATTAAGTCTTTCATGTTTACGAATATTTATAATGTACACTAACCACAGTAAACTAAATTGTAGAGCTTACACTTAGACCAGAAAAAAAATGTTAGCTAAAGTTCTCCCAATTTGGAAATACATATAGAATGTACTAAAATAAAGTGTTCAGATAACAACTAGGCAAATTAATAACTTACAGGATTAATTTAGTGTCTAAGTTTAGTTATAATGTTTAGTGAATGGCTAAATGTTTAGTAGTAGTAGAAAATTAAACTGAAACATGCACATGTTTAAACTTGACAACTCTGATATGCAGTATCTTGTGTATTTATATATAATTAGCAGTGCAGACCCATTGGTGCTCAGGATGCAATTCACTGATGATCAGTGAAGAAGGTTCCTTACTTGGCATGCAGAAGTTGTAATGGAAATTCCTCCAGTCCTCGGTGTCACTGGTATCAAAAATTACATTTGGATTGACGCTTGAGCTGTGTGGGTCACTGATGAGCCTGCACATGGTGTCTACATGCACCACCACCAGGGGGTGCAAGTACGCCAGTTCCTGGCCCTCTGCTTTCGATATAACGATGAAGTCTGAGTTAACTATTTTTACGACTGTCTTAAGAAATAATTATTTCAATTGGTATCCAGAAGTGTTATGTACACCCAGCGTTCTCAGGTCCTATCCCTTGCGTTGAAGACATAGATCATCTCCTAATTTTCCTGCCAGCTGTAGTTCAGCTGGAACAGACAGTGTTTGGTTTGTGAAGTTAGGTTGCTATGTGCTGTTCTAGTCTTGGGGGCTGATGGGTCTTGTGATCAGCCAGTTTTGGCCCTGGAACAGCTGGCACATTTCAGAGTCTCTAACTGTAAGGGTAGTTGACCTGCTAGCTATCCCCTATAAACCCTTGATTACATTTTCTGTTCTTTAGTGAAGACTCCTTTTACTTTCTAAATGGTGCAATATGATTGCTAAACTGCATTGTGATAACATTTTAGTTAAGTAAATTATTTTTTGATGTCTTTAAAATGTGCTTCAAATTATTTTAAATTTGTGTACTCCTATAGTTTATCAATACATTTGTAACTCATGTATTTATGGTCCAGTATTCTAGTCACTGCTGCAGGATCAAACATCTTCAAGATAATAGTAGGAGCTAGCACATACAATTGTAGGTGGCAACACATATTAACATGTCAAATAAGTGGAACTCTTCCTACCGAACTTATTGCTGATCCAGCGCAGGTCCTCCCCGCGAGACTCAATGACAAAGTTGACGGATGTTCCCTTGGGGAAGAGCTGCTTCAGTGTGTCGAGGTCGCCAGTGAAGATAGCATTCTGCACCACCACGTCCCGGCACACCTCTGGCTGCTCCACCACGCTGTTCATCTTTTTCTTTCCTTCCTCTTTACACCTGACCTCCTTCTTTAGCAGGTACTGGTTCAGATGTGGGGCGCCTAGTCTCTTCTTGTACATCTGCCTATCCAACAGGTCCTCTTCCAAACGTAAAGAGCGCAGAGCCGTCGACGTGAAGGCAAAACTGCTGTGTGACATATTGAAAAAGATTTTGAACTCCCCCTCCCTTCTTTTTTTTATGTGAAAACGTCTCTTGAATTCACAAGCCTTTTGGCAGTATGACTCGTGTTACTTCAATAGCAGTTAGCAATAGCTAACGTTCAGTTAATCTCCCCTGTGCCGTGACAATCTTGTTTTGATATTCAATGTCAGACCCTTGTTTGTTATGTTACTATATATACACAGCTTGCTGATGACTGCCTTTGGAGCAGCATGTTGATTTACTGCTTGTTCAAATGCACTGTAACTCTTCAGCTTTCTTTCACTATACACAAAATCATATTTATCCTACTAAATAAATACATTCATTACAAAACAGCATACCTTAATTCTAAACGTGAATGGCTCACTGTGGGCTTAGTAAAGATTTTAGCTGTTCCCTACTTTATAAATTTAGAACTGACACCATTTTTAAATCCACATTTAGTTAACCTTTTCCTGTGCACCTCTGCATTCATGCTGGTAAACTGGTACCACTGGGAAAAGTTTGAGAACCCAGAAATGTCAAAGGATTTCAAGGAAGTAGAAATGTAAAAAACAAAAACAAAAGCTTTGCAACTTAGAAACAGCCGCCAATAACAATTTAAAAAATGCTGACAGGTGTCAAACATATAATGTATTATTTTGTCCTGTTCTGAGGCATCCACACTGACTTATTTATGGGATTCGATGACTCTACAAAGCAAACTGGAAAGTCAGTTTCTGCTAGTAGTTTCTCATGGGAAGGGGCAAGTTACTTTGCACACTTCTGTGCTCATTTACTCCCTGCTATGCTCATTATCGTTTCTGTTCAAATGTGAGATCAGAGAAAACGGTCAAAAAATTTATACAAAATAAATAGCAGATAAGGTAGAGTGGAAAAGGGACAATGCAAACATTATTTAGGTTAAGTGGTGTTATTATAGTAGTATTACAGTATTTGAAACATGAATAATGATAGCTGCATTTATTCTCATCAATCAAATTTTTTTTTTTTTGGGTCTAATTTATAAACCACCTTGATTTTTCAGGGCCAAATTTCTTCCCATTTTTAAAAGATAAACCTCAACAAGATAAGCTTCAGAAATAGACAGAACACGTGTGGTTGAAATCAGTGTGTGCCAGTATTGATGGCATAGTGACTCATTGAGTAATGACAGTGTTCCCTTGGCTTGTTCTATTTGTGTCTCATATATAAGCTGCTTTCCAGTTACAGCTAGTCTTAAAACACTCCCCACATAAGCACTGGGGGCAATGGGCAAGCAGACAGTCATTCTCACATGACACAGCCGGTAGGTATTTATGTTGGGTCAAAACAATATTTATTGAATTACAACTGTCTGTAAGCCTGTATGTCCTGTCTAAGACGGCAACACATTGAATACCAAACTGTCAGTTCAGCTTGGTTTAATTACATTCTGTCTGTTTAGAAGCATTAGAGTATACAAAGGTATTTAGAATAGACAATAAATAAATGCAATGCTTATCTCGTTCTTGTTTTTTGGTACTTTCTTATAAAACATTTTCTCTGCCTCGCCAATCCATACCACAGAGGGCTGCAACTGACTGGCCACCTGAAAGATTTGGCTATTATAAGAAGGCACAATGCTGGTATTCCATCAAAACCAAATGAGTTATGAGTCCTTTTATTTTTTTAATGAGCTTTTGATAATTGTAAAAAGTAATTGGAGGGGGCTCCCGAGTTGTGCATCTGGTAAAGGCACTCCACTTGGAGTGCAGAATGCGACCTATAGCCTGGAGAACGCCAGTTCAAGTCCAGGCTATTTCACTGTCGACCGTGGACGGAAGTCCTGCCTGTAAACAGCCCAGGGGTGCATGGTCCTCCAACACTGTCGCTCTGAGGTGGCTGCATGGCGGGCCTGCAGAGTGAAAAGAAGCAGACGGCTGACGGCGCACATTTCGGAGGACATGTGTGTCCGTCTTCATCTCTCCCGAGTCAGTGCGGGGGTGGCAGTGTTGAGCCAGTTGAAATAAAAATAACTGGGCATTTTATTTTGGGGAGAAAATCAGAAAAATAATTGGTGATTCCAAACTTAAAAAAAAGAAAAAAGAAAAAGGAATTGGTTTACAGGTGATTGCTGCCTGTAAATAAAATACACGAACATTAAGTATAATTAATTGATAAAAATATAGAGTTTATAGTTAAATAACATTGTGAGAATAACTATGAAATAGTTATGACACAAAGGAGCCATTTTAATCAAGTATAAACTAATAATACAGCGCTTAACAGCTGACTGGCCTTTTGAAATAAATCTCCATTCTTCAGTTATTATTCAGAGCTCTGAATTAATATCTCAAAGCAAGCTGAATGGATATGCTACTGTAAATACTCACGCTAAATTAATTCTGCAGTCAGCATAACTGTTTCTTTTTTTATGAGAATTTTTGGGGTGTATGCATGCCAGCATCCAGTAAAATACTGTAAGCAAATATCAAATATCACTGTGGCTTCCAAGTTTCTCCCATGTTACCAAGTATTGTTGGATACTGGTACTGTGGCTGTCGATATTATCTTGAAGACAAGGTGCAGCATTATCTGCAGCCCACTCTTCCCTGAATATGTGATTGTGATGTTCAACGGGGAGGATCAAAGAGGTTGGCATCTGTCTCAGTACCAAAGGCGTTTACCACCATTTTCTTGCCAAATGAATTTCACCAATGGTTCTTTTTCGTGGACATCTGAAGAACCTGTTAGAACATATTTAGAAACCATTAATGCTGGTGTCGCCAAACAGCTCAGTAATGTCAGTAGGCCCCCAGAATTTGAATGCACTAATACTTACTAACTTTCCTAAAGAGCAGTCAGTGAGATCCCACAATGCACCACAGCCTGCTTTAAAATCCAGACAGCTAATGTTACACAGAACGTGTTATAAGAAAAATACTGTTTACAGTTTCTTGACAGATTGTTATCTACAGCTATGGCTAAAAGTGTTGCATAACCCTATAGAAATAACACATTTTACTTCATAAAGTTGAATGAAATCTGCTGAATAATGCAGTCCATATACTTAATGAAAAACTGACAAAAATGTTGCGATATTTACGATATCATTTTGTAGTTTCTTTGATTACATGATGTTAAATTAAGATCTAAATTATGTTCATATAGGTTTTTATTCATATAAAATGTCGGTTGTAGAACAGGTTCAGAACTGCTGGTCTGGCACCATTCTAATATAATTTTAAATACATTTCTGACTAACAGAAATTAAAAGTGCACCGTCATACCAAGAGGTAAGACTGCATACAAAGAAACGACTTGTCGCATATCAGACAGCGATGGCATGGGCTTAAGATCAGTCTGACGCAGAGTTGTCTCTAGATAGCTGTAATTGCCTGAAAAAAGGTGGAAAAATATATTTATTTATTAATGTATTTATTTATCTAGATACACTTTCAGACTCAAAGTACCTTTCTATATTTCTAAATCGCTACAAAGATGTTTCTTTTGTAGCTCAGTGTTAAAGAATAGTCAGTTTGAATTGCTCTTTGTTAAAGTTGACTAAGTTATATGTTTATTCAATTGTAATCAATGCATTAATGTAATATGTATCATGCTCTTAATGCAGTGCCCCCATTTTATAATGCTACGAATTGGGAGTTATAGTTAGAGGCAGTGCTGTTTGCATTCTGCCTTATTTCAAGAATGGCAGTTGTATTAGAATGGCATTATGGGGCAAATGACAATGCTGCCTCAAGAAACACATTGGGTATGTTTTTAGACATTGCTTTGTCAGTCAGAGTGTTAAGGTACACAAGTAATGTATTTTTTTTAAAAGAACTTAATAAAAAAATATGTTGCTAAATAATACATATATTTTTCCTTTCCACTATAGTATGTTTTAGATACATTTCCAGTTGTATTTTGTATTTATGTATACTTTTATACTAAGATACACCATTTTCTTATGATGTGATTTTCAAATTAAATGTACTGTGGTTGTCCTGAGTGCAACAAAATAGTTTTGAAACTGAAACGAACCTCTTTCTAGCACTAGCAATATCATCATTGCCCCTACTTTTTATTATTAATGTAGATACACCACAACAAAAATATCTTTAGCACAAAAAAGTATGCTAAGCCCCGTCTTTGCATTGAGATCAGAAACAATTCATCAATTTGCAATGACAGAAAAACACCTTCTCACACAAGACATCTATATTAGTTATGATGACTATCTGTACTGGAGGTAATGACAGTGATCTATATAGTAATGGCACAGTATATATCAGCGTGATGCCCAAATTGATGCAGAAACCATCACTGTTTAGTGTATTACTCTAGGTATCACATTATCCTTCATTACCAGACAAATAACCAAAACGATCTCCAGTATATGATTGCCATTTCTAATACAGAGCATCCACCTTATGGAACATTTGACTGTGAGAAATAATGCTGCAAACATTATACAGTACAGTATGTGCAGGTTCATGAAAAACAGGATTTTTTTAAACTTACCAAAATAACAATATTATAAAAAGCAATTCCCTAGGTATTCTGATTCAAAAGGAGTGCACATTATCAAAATACTTTGCCTTATTCACAAACACTTTAAAGATGTATAAAAAACGATTTAAAGTGATTGCAGCAAACAAAATAACTGTATACATTTTTCACATCTTGCATGTTCATTTACTATACTGACAATAAGTGTGTAGTTTTGTAAGAAACCTGTTTTAACAATCATTGTTTTTACGTTGTATAACATGCTATCTGATGCTACGTTATTTTCAATAAATATCTGTTTGGTCTTGCTTTCAGATAGTCTGCACTTTCCTTGTCATTCCCCTCAGAGTGTATTTGTCCCCACCCCCCAGGGCCATCTTTCCTGTCAGTAACTAACTAGCTGCTTCCCCTAATGACGGACATACTGTACTTTGCAGCCAATAAGATACTTCACCCCGAAGACCCTGCTGAAGTGAACTGACCTAAGAAGTACAAGTGCGGCAGACTTTCTGGAGCAAACAGATGTCATGTCTTAAAATGAAAATACATGATCACGTTTTGTTTAAAAAATGCACATTTCCTATATAGTGAATGGAAATGCACAACAGGTAAGATTTCTGAAAGTATTTTGTTGGCTACAATTTAATTGCATATGGAATTTTCTTTCTTTCTTTTGCTTATTTATTTGTTTTAACATTGCAATTCATATACATTTACTTTTATAATAAATATCTCACTGAAACAAAATTAACAGTTAACATGCATTAAGGTTTGGCGGTTAATTTAGCCCCTTTTTGCTTTATTTAAGGCACTGGCTATGTCCCCTTTTATACTACTCAGACCCCTTACTTCATATTTTAGTATCCCTAGGTCCCTAGGTAGAGAATTGTCTCCTCTATATGTTAAATATTTTCATTAATAATTAAGAGGTGCAATGGTACCCCAGATATTTATATATATATATATACACACACACACACACACACATTTTTTTTTTTTTTACTCCAAATTATATTTCTGCAATGTGACTGCCAAAACTGCAATATCAATATCATTCTTGGCAGTCAACCGTCTAACTAACATTCACTCCTGTACACACTGTTTCTAGGTAAAACATACTAAGTATGCAATCTTTTTTTAATGGACACATTCAACTGAAGCACAACCAGGAGGCTGGTGCAAGACTATGTTCCTTAAACTTTCTCATTCTCCTTAACATGTCCATAGTAACACAGAAGAAAGATTTATTTAAAGAAACAGTGCTCAATTTAACATAGCATTGTTTGTAGTAAAAGTATACCCAGCGGAAAAGCTACAGATGTGTAACTCCAAACTATTAATGCAGTCTACACATGCAGACAGATTATTCAAAATATATGGCATTTAGAAAAAAATGCCCCTTCTCCCCCTTTCCTTTCTTTCCCTTGTCGTCTTTTTCTCTTTCTTCTCTCCCTTGCTCTTTTGTGCATTTTTTTTCAGCATCTTGTGCATCCAGTTCTTCCTGTAACTGAAAAAAGTGCATACTAATCACTAAACAATCTCTACCAAATGTGTCCTTACATTAGCTGTCTAATTCACATAGATTCTGCCCTCTACAACATCAGGAGGTGATACTGTGTAAAGGGGCTTTAGCGTCTTTACACTGTCATTTTATCTGGGGGAAGTTATGTGAATACAAAGAATACATACTACGAAAAGAATACATACTATAAAATAGAATACATACAATGTTATACTACACAACCTGACATCTATTATTTTCTATATTCATTACATTGCTGCAGATTTAAATATTGCAACGTGTGCCAATCTGGAAGGCTTGCTATCTTGGCCCACATACTTTGTAAATAAACAGCAGTGAAATTATTTATTTATTTTAAAACCCTACTTGCTTTTGTGTTTTCTCAGCAAAAGCCACAGCTGAGCCCCCATCCTCTTCAATTAGATATTCAGGAACAATTGCAGTGCGATCACAAAAAAAAAAAAAAAAAAAAAAAAAAAAAAAAGTTTTACAAAGTTGTAAGAAAATGGAAGCAACTTGCGATTTATTACAGTTGTAATTGCTGCCTGTGTAATTCTAATATATTACTAAATCTTATGAATGCAGGAAACAGGATTGATGTTTAGCTCAAGAACAAAATCCCATGTAAAACGAGTTCTAAATTTACTACAGATTTAATTCTTAAACTCCCCATCCCTGTGCCAGAGGTGTACTTATTGACACCACTGGCAGATCTGGTCCTTCATGGTCTGCCTCATATCTGGTCCCTCCACCTCTTGCAGATTATTGTTGACACTGACCAGCACCATCTGGGTCTCCCGCTCATGCTCGCCCTGCCTGTGCTGTCTGTGTTCCTTAGTGGACTGGGCAGTGACTGTCGCTGGACAGGGCTGGATGTGCCAGGGACCCAGAGCCTTTGGGGAAAACACAGATCCAAGGAAACCACAAGCACTTTATGAGGAAGGGTTAAAGAACTGGAAACTGAACTCCACCACGGGGATAACAGTTACTTTATAGTACAACAAGGTCCCCCACACTATACTAAACTGACTTATTCACAAGCACCAAGAAGTTTTAGTCCGAAATTTATACTCTCTAAATGATACCTGTTGCATTGTCTAAAATGCTTTAAAATTAAGCTGTCTAGAAGCTTCACATTTTCTTTAATAAATCCTTTAGATTTGTAGTACTAGCCGTACCCTAGTTATTTCATAGGTGTAACTGCTGACATTTTTCATTAGCTGCCCTGGTGTCACCTCCTCCTCTGCAGTGACTGACTTTTGCTTGCTTTAGGCAGAGGGCAGTACTAGCAAATGAATTGACCGTCTCCACAGGGTCTTATACTGGCAACGCTGGCATTAATGCTGTCTCACAGCCAACTGTGCTCGAGGCCACTCTGTGCTTTGACTACACAAAAAGCAAAAGCATTAAACACTGGCATTCTTTTTAAATGGGCTCAGAACATTTCACAAGCTAAAAGGCCTCGGGACTGTATCACACAATATCAAATAATAATTGTAGGGAAAATGCTTTTTTTTTTTCTTTAAAGCTTTCCGTGGATGTGCTCAACACAGAACACAGCTGCAGCACTTTAAAAAAATACAGGATGATTATTAAGCAATTTGGTCTTTCTGCATTGTCATGGAAAAATGAGTGGAATAAAGAGTGCTATTGTCAACCCTTTTAAGTGTTACAATGACAAAATTAAAACCGTGGTTTGCACTCCTTTAACACAGTCCAGGAGCCAGATCTCAGTACGTGTTGGTTTCCTGCTTAGAACGGGTGTGTTTGTGTTAATGTGATTCACCTGCAGTAAGCGGTGGACAGTATAAACTCCCACACAATAACCTGACACTCAAAATGTCCCCCCATCACCAGTACAGTAAACAGAAACAAACAAGCGTGTATGCAGTTAAAAATCTTTATCAAGACACTCATTACACTAATAAAAAATATGTATTAAAACCTATGAATGTAATAAAAAGTGCAAAAAAGTAATGCAAGTGCAGAAATGTACAGTACAGGGGGCTGCATTACTGCAAATTGTTTCCAGCAAAGAACTCTGTGAACTCTGGATGATCTTTTTTTGCAAGTATGGACGGCAAACTTTCAACATTTTCAAAAATAAAATCCCAATTCTGCTCTCTATCCGGATGCTACTCCACAGCACGCTGCAGTGTTACAAGCGCAGCACGCACACTTACATCATCGGTGCTGTTTTAGGTAGACCGTCCTGGTCGCAAGGTGACACAGCTGAGAATTCTTTCTCTGACATCCCCTCTGGGGTTGTCAGAGTTTCAGTTTTGGTTCTATTTTCATCAGATTTCCTCATCTACAGAAACAGCAGCTTTTTTAAAGCAACGTTGCATTGTTTGCTGACTGACAGAGTTTCAAGCATGTTTTAGCAAGCACACAGCATCTAACAGACATTTTATTTACACTGAACTTTCGTGCTGATGCTTATCGCTTTTCTCTTTCCAGCCATGCTTGGTGTTGCAGCCGGTGCTGTTTTTTCAAACTGGAAATAAACCTGACATGTTCATACAGGGATTAAATAGCCAAGGTACAGTACAGGGATAATCACTCAGTAACAAGGTGCTTGTTATTGAAATCAATGGGAATGGCAAACGACAAATGCTATTTGTCCGATATAAACGGCTGCCGAAATAACCCTGTATGGTGTAAGTGGTGGAAACTACATATATTAATAGTTAATACTTGGTGGAAGCACCTTTGGCAGCAATTACAGCTGTGAGTCTGTTGGGATAGGTCTCTACCAACTTTGCACATGTAGATTTGGCAATATTTGACCATCTTTTTTACAAAACTGTTCAAGCTCTGTCAAGTTCCTTGGGGAGCGTTGATGGACAGCAATCTTCAAGTCATGCCACAAATTTTTGATTAGATTTAGGTCAAGGCTCTGACTGGGTCACTCAAGGACATTTACCTTTTTGTTCCTTAGCCACTCCAGTGTAGCTGTGTGCTTTGGGGTCGTTGTCATACTGAAAGGTGAACTTCCGTCCCAGTTTCAGCTTTCTTGCAGAGGGCAGCAGGTTTTCCTCAAGGACTTCTCTGTACTTTGCTCTATTCATTTTCCCTTCTATCCTGACAAGTGCCCCAGTCCCTGCAGATGAGAAACATCCCCATAACATGATGCTGCCATCACCATGCTTCACAGTAGGGATGGTGTTCTCTGGGTGATGCACTATGTTGGGTTTGCGCCAAACATTATGCTTTGCATTTAGGCCAAAAAGTTCAATTTTAGTTTCGCCAGAACACAAAACTTTTTGCCGCAGGCTACAGAATCTCCTGAGTGTTTTTCTGCACTTCAAACAGGATTCAAGGTGGGCTTTCTTGAGTACTGGCTTCCTTCTTGCCACCCTACCATACAGGCCAGATTTGTGGAGTGCTTGGGATATTGTTGTCACATGCACACTTTGACCAGTCTTGGCCATAAAAGTCTGTCGCTATTGCAAAGTTGCCATTGGCCTCTTCGTAGCCTCTCTGATCAGTCTCCTTCTTGCTTGATCATCCAGTTTTGAGGGGCGACCTGATCTAGACAGGGTCTTGGTAGTGCCATACACCTTCCACTTCTTAATAATCGTCTTGACCATGATGTAAGGGATATTCACAGCTTTTTATATATTTTTTTATACCCATCCCCAGATCTGTGCTTTTCAACAACTTTGTCCCGGAGTTCTTTTGAAAGCGCCTTGGTGCTCATGGTTGAGTCTTTGCTTTGAAATGCACTAGGGAACCTACAGGAACTGCTAAATTTATCTTGAAATCATGTGAATCACTACAGTTTAACACAGGTGGAGGCCACTTAACTTGGTGTGTGATTTTGAACGTGATTGTTTACACCTCAGTTAATTTAGGATTGCTATTACAAGGGGGGTGGACACTTATCCAACCAAGCTATTTCAGTTTTTATTTTTAAATTTCTTTAATTTATTTACAAATTTCTAGAATATTTTTTTTACTGGAAGTTGTAGGGTAGGATGTGTAGATAAATTATTTATTTACTTATTTTTAATGCATTTTAATTCCAGGCTATAAGGCAACAAAAGGGGGTGTAGACTTTCTATAGGCACTATATATATATATATATATATATATATATATATATATATATATATATATATATATATATATATATATATATACTCACATATCTGACCCTATAAAATTTTGACTTCAGTGACAGTTAAACGAGTGCCTTTCGCAATCAAATATGGATTTCAAGAATACTGCCACTACCAGTAAAAATATTCTTGATCTATCCCAAATGGTTCCACTGCGTCAAAGGTAGATATGAAACAATGTTCTAACTTCATTATTGGAAATTATGTTTATTCTTGGTTTATCATGGCTTTGATATGTTTTTTTTTTTTTTATATACCGTATTCCTTCGAATTTAAGATGCCCTCGAATTTAGACGCAACCCAAATTTACCACCTTCAATTTGAGGACAAAATAAAACATCAAATAAATATGCATTCACTAAGATATAATCTCAATTATGCTATTGTATCGTACAAAACGGACACAAAACAGTGTTGTTGTAGATTAACCGTGTAGCTTGTTTATTGTGCTGCACACTGTATAATACTTAAGATGGTGTCTCTGTCTTGCACATACCACCACTCACTTACGGCATCACAAATCCTTGCAACAGCAAGCACGACACAACATTCCATGGCATCAGACAACATGTAACCCGGCAACCACAACAGCATTGAACATTGCTTGACGTGTCGAAAAATACAGGGGTCTGATCAGCATTTAGTTTTTTGTTCAATTTAAAGATTAAGTAGCGGTGTTCCGAAAAATATAGTCCCCATGTATTGCTACAACTGTTTAAATAAAGTATCTGTCATTTTTAACATCTTGACAACTTTTTACACGTATAACTTTAAAGCCTGTTTAAAAGCTGTTTTCAAAATGTCCGCTCTAGTGCACTGGGGTTTGAGTTCTCGTCCTCTAAATCACTGCAGGAAGAGCAATTAAAAAAAAAAAAAAAAAAACATATTTTCTGTTCTGCAAAACATCATGGATTGTTACTATGCTACCTGTTTGACAATGTGGGCAATAATCCTTACACTATCAGTGCCCTTGAGTGGACATTTTGAAAAGAGCTTTGAAACAGACTTTAAAGTTGTTAGTGTAAAAGGTTGTCAGGATGTTAACAATGACAAGAAAAATTAAAGGTACATTATTTAAACAGTCGTAGCAACACGTGGGGACTTTTAACGCTTTATTTTCCGGAACCTCTCTACTTACTTTTTAAGTACTGCTAGATAAAATATACTCCCTTTCTTTACAGCTATGGCTATGAATTCAGACTCTGAAGACAGTTCCAACTTATTTTTTGTATTACACACCATGCTTCTCATCACTTTCCACCCGAAAGCATATACACTTAATAGCGTCCCTGCTCTTTCTTAATGACCATGCTGATATGGAAATCAGTGCAATTCATTCGATTTTACAGTTATATGGAAAAATAAATGTGGAGGGGGTGGGGGGTGCTTGATTTTGTACTAGATGTCACATTAACTGAAGGCATCAAAGAGTTTCGACTTTGCAAACACACATTACCAGAGAGAGACAGGGAATATTGTATTTGCTGCTGAAGTGCGGCCTTTTAAATGATATCTATAATGAGTTTATAATATGCATCTGGGCTACCTCCTCTCTACTTTGATGTCTTCCAAATGGCCCGGGTGTCATCAGCAAAACATGTAGGCACTTTCCCGCCTCATTGACTCCCAAATGTATTTTAAATATCATTCCTGGTAACGCAATTATTTAAAACGCTGAACTAAACACTTACTAATGGGAAAAAAATACAGTGACTTAAATAAATTCATTTCTCAAATGGAGGGCTTTCAATTTTCAGAGGAGCCAGGAGTTTTTCAACAACAATATCCACCAGCACCCCTCAGCCCCATTTTTTCTTTATTTTCTTTTTTCTAAATTATAAAGGCAATGTTTAAAGGGACAAAGTCCCATTCCACACCACGGCGCTACACTGGCAACAAGACCTGCTTTTATGGGCTGGACCTGGACCCTCACAACCCGCTAATGAGTCTTTTTAATATGGAGTAATTAGACAATTAGTTCCTACTGAATGTGGTTCTCTTAATTCTAATTTGAGTATTGTGGTGGAAAGTGGTTATCAGGGATGTAATGAAATGAATGAAATTCACCTCCGTTACCACTGGGGCTGATTCTAAAAATGATTATGAAATAAAAATGCAATCACAAGCAATAAATCACATAATATGGAGCTGTGGTAATGATTAGTAAAAATTAAAAAAAAAAAGTAAAACTGTATCTAAATTAAGACTTGTACTAAAATGTATTATTATTTGATGGACATTTTTAAATGATGCCCTCAGCCACTGTGAAAGTAGAGAATATATACACACACACACACACACACACACACACACACACACACATATATATATATATATATATATATATATATATATATATATTGAAATTTATGCAGTTTAATGTCTCAATGTACTCTGAAATTAAAGCATAGAACAAATAAAAAAATTGGAGATAAAAAATAAATAATGGAATCGTTTTGTTTAACAAAATTTAATCTAAATTTTTGACTCGTCAAAGTAGCCACATTTTGTAGATATAACAGCCGAACACACTCGTGGCATTCTTTCTACAATGGAAATCAAATATTATTCGGAAAGTTCTTTCCAACACTGTTCCAGAAGTTTCCACAAATGTGTTGCACTAGTAGATTGCTTTGCTTTCACCCTTCTGTCCAGTTCATCCCAAACCAGATCGATGGGGTTTAAGTCTGAAGACTGCTGGCCATTCCATGATTTGAAGCCTACCATCTTGTTCTTTTCTTCTAAGGTAGTTCTGACATAGCCTGGAGGTATGTTTTGGGTCATTATCTTGCTGTAGGATGAACCCCTGACCAACTAGGCATATACCAGAGGGTATTGCATGGTGCTGCAAAATGCTGTGTTAGCCGTTTTGTTTCAGGGTGCCACTCACTCTATGCAAGTCGCCGACTTTGGATCCAGCAAAAGAACCCCAGACCATCACGCTTCCTCCATCAATGTTTGTAAGTAATCAAAAAAAGTTGGGACACCTGTAGGAATTGTTAACATCAACTTTCTAGGCTTAATTTACTTCCATTGCTGCAGAACAGCTGTAAGTTGTTAACCCATTACTTGTTCCCTGAAAAAGGCCTTTTTGTATAACTCTGAAATGTACATTATTTTTCAGTTTACTGCTTACCTTTGTACCATTTCAGGTTATTCACTGGGCTTAAATTTCAATAAAAAATGGAAAAATGGGGGTGTTCTAAAACTTTTGACCTGTAGTGTGTGTATGTGTATGTGTGTGTGTGTGTGTGTGTGTGTATATATATATATATATATATATATATATATATATATATATATATATATATATATATATATATATACACACACACACACACAAAATTTCTTTGGAAAATTTATATCTATATTGTGCAAAATGGGAATTTGAAGGGAGGCTGTATATACAAAAATTAGAAACATTTTGATTTTCTTTCCTACAGGGGCTCAAACTCCCAGAAGCAACAATACAAAATCTAATACACATTTAACATAATGTCTGTATCATTCATATACATGTGAGATCAATGGAGTGATCGAAATGATTTACTGGAATGATTCTGTTTATAACATTTTTGATTCCACTAAGTTTTTATTCTGGGATAGGGCAATAAGACAAACACCAGCACCTGAACAGCAAACAATATGCCACTCAGCCCTTCTCAGTTGTCTGGGTTTGATTTACAGAATGCAGCTATGGTTACAGGATGAACAATAAATACACTAAAATAACTTGCTAATACATGTAACTAATACAGGAAATGAAAAAGAAAAAAAAAGATTCAACTCAGAGGACAAGTGGTCACACTACAGTGTCCTGCTCAATCTTATGGTTGTACCATCTTATTTTAAGTGGATTCAAGAAATGAATATAAGATCTTGTGGCTCCAGGCTTTCAGATCAACAGGTCATGGATCCTAGTTACAGAGTGTATGTTTTAATGAAGCATTAAGGCACGACAGGGGATGGGTTGATATGATATAACCGCACACTTAAAGCATTACAAGGCACAACACGATTATTAGATGTATTTACTTTTTTTTAATTAACACAGCTAATTAATATATATATATCTATATATCTATATATATATATATCTATATATATATATATATATATATATATATCTCACTACGCACAAGTATAAGAAATATTAATTACGATGTGTATTAAGTAAATCATGTCTGTACATCAATTATATTAACATATTACTTGCTAATTTACTATTTAATGAATGGACATACATATTTAAACTTTGTAAATTATAAGATATCTGATAAAACATTAATTAACTTTAATTATAGACCAGTGATTTTTGGAATATGTGTTCACTTGAAAATTGCCAGGTATTTTACAGTTTGAACTGTATTGACTGCTGTACTGCCAGAAAGGGAGCTGCAGGTGAAAGTTGTGGCATCTGTGTGAGAATACTTACTTTGTGCCTTGCGTGTTGCTGGTGTTACTGTTATTTTTGTTTTTTTTAATTGTTGCTAAGAATATGTTGTTAGCATTGTTAAATTCTACATCTTTTGCTAAATGTACTTTGCTGCTGTATTCAAAAAGTGATTGATACCAGCTTGCAGACTTATAAAGCTTGATATGCTGTATTACATTCTCTGTTCATCACTGAACCGACATAAATTTCCCAGGTGATTGTTCAACTCTTTCTTAGAAAGTACATTAAATGTAAGTCCACCTTTTTCTTGGAAACAGTTTTGTAGGATTTCCACAGCCCATTTAGAAGCCTTTATTGGTCAAGTTTGAATTGATTCATTTCTGGTTCCGTTATTTCACTGTGCCATTTTTATTTTAAAGAAATTCAAATTGCTGGTACTTTGTCTGGGTTAGGAAATTCATCTTCATACCATTCTTCAACAGGTTTTCCATTAAAAAAGATGGCAATTTGATTCTGGGTCTGACAATTTTTTTTATGTTAGTGGTTACTTATAGATATTACATGTTATAGAATTAGGCCAGGTAAGTGGCAGAGGAATTTGAATCAAAGGTGATGTGTCTGTTGAAAGAATGTATGGGATTAACATATGGCTGACAGTAGGCAGCTAACCAATCAGTGAGCAGGATTTTTCCAAGCAGGTTGCTACTAATTTATCAACTGCTTCTACTGGCATTTCTTTCTTTGACTTTTAAAAAGCTTTGAATGTAGAAGCCTTTTTATATCTTGGCATGCTTTTCTGCCAAAGGAAACAGTTACGAACAAGGACTGGTACCGGAAAACAGTCTAAGAGCACCTCCTCCCTACGGTTCAGAACCATTTTCCCAACGATGATTTCTACCCCTTGCCATCAAGCCAAACAAGTGAAGAAATGGTTAGAAGACAACTGCATCACACCACTTCAATTTTGGCCTGGAAATTCATCAGATCTCAATCTCACTGAGAATGTTTGGGGTCTGAAAAGACAGGAAATCAAAAAAAGTCAACCATGCAACCGAAACAAACTGGAATCAAGTGTAAAGGCTGCATGGAGGAATCTAAATGATCCTCAACCCTTCAGCAGCTCACTGTCCATGCCTGAGAGGATTGAGGAAGTGTTAAAACACTGCTAAGTGCTACTATTATGGCCTCTGGTACACTTTTGCACCATACTTTTACAGCTTCTTTGATTACATGGTGTTAAATGAAATATCAAATGTCTCAAGCCTAAAATTCTAGGGTGATGCAAAACTTTTAGTTCTAGCTGTACAAGTTTGTTGCTGTTAAGATAATTAGAATATAGGCTTCTTTCTATTCCATTCTGCACTGAAAATGTATCCAACTTGTTCTTACCTGTAGTAGGCAATACATTCACTCACTAACTTGTTGCATAAAACCTGTACTATACAGTCAGCCTTACATTTCACCATGGTATGCCTAAATGTCTTCGTTTACGTTTGTGCATTCATGTATCGAACAGTATTTGTGTGTATGTCTATTCGCATGCATGTATGTAGAGTATGTCTGAATCTGTTCTGAAGCTATGGGTTTTACAAGGTTTTAATATCACCATCTCTGCTTTTGAAAAACAACTCAAAATCAAAGCACTGTGTTAATGATCCTCCACTCCCCATGTTACACAACCCCCATGCAAATATCCAGATTTGCTACCACTAATGAGGAGTCCCTGGACCCTGAACTGCAGGTTAATGAAGGCTCTGTAACAACACTCTTTGCAGATACAGTATGATTACTTCTTCTACCTTAAAGCCCTAAACTCACTGCCTATAATGTATTGTGTCTGTCATTATGGATTCCAATTGTCTCCTAACACACTGATCGCTCTGCAAATAGCACCCGCTTCATTATGACAATTGAGAGGTTCATATTTCAACCTAATGGCTTTCTATAACTTTAACAATCTATCACAACCTCATTTCATTGTAAGTGCAGTTAATACGCGCTTCCCCGCCAAGTGGAACATTTTCTAATGATGCACTTTCACACCAAAAACAATGCAAGTCTGGGCGCTGCATCAGTCACTAATGTATCTATCCATAATGTGTTTATAACACTCTTTAAGAAGGAAACAACAATGACTACTATGAGGAGAAAAAAGAACAAAATATGTTTTAAAGAAGAGCATGAAACCGACATTCAAATTATCAAGATAATCATTTTTAAAACATCACCATTAATGATTCCATCATACCCCCGGTAATATCCATAGATATTGTATCATTAGCAAAATATCAGAAGACTTAAAGAGAAAATCATTAAAGAAAAAAAGACCACTAAGTACTACCATTAGCAAGGGCTGTGTGACTTCCTACTCTGTGTATGAAAAGAGGCTAGAGATGAAAATTAAATTTATAACAAATATATAAAAATGAAAAGGGCAACAAATGAATTAGCTTTGGATTAAAGCCTAGTAATTATTTCCTTTTACTTGTTTTTGTTATATATATATATATATATATATATATATATATATATATATATATATATATATATATATATATATATATATACACACACACACACACACTGGTTATTATTATTGATCAGTAATAAACTACTTTTCAGGGAACAATTATATTATTTTGCATTTTTTAAATTGTGCCAGATTGCTGTAGTGTAATAAATTAGACAGCTGTTCCTAATAATTTGGGACATACTCCACTGAACCGCATGATGTGTGTGGCCCACGTTAGTTTGATTGGTTTTGTATGTGAGAGAAAATTACAGATACATTCCACTAAAGCAGCTGATTGTATAGTAAGTTTGACAGTATTTTAAAAATATGCATGTTTTGACATTACCCATGTTAAATGCAGTTCTTTTTCAGCTCAAGTAAGTCATGTTTTATTTTGGCTTTATTTCAACACTTACACACGCAGTAGGGGGAATCAGGAAAACTCAGGTCTGGTTCATTTATAAATTACCCAATAGAAGCTTTCCATTTTAATGCTCATCCATTTAATATACTTTTAAAGAAAGGAAATACATACCCTAAAATCAGAACCCCGAATAATATGGTATGAAAATGCAAATTAAGTGAACTTTTTTTTTTTTAAATATTACATTGAGATGAAGCATTAAATATTAGATAGCTCACCCTTCTATGCAGAATCAGTATTATATTACCCTCAATTTAAAGTTTGTGTTCATATATCCTTTACCCTAGTTACACTCACTATCCCGGTAAAGATCATCTCATCATCCCGCTCTCTCCTTGAGTTCTTCCTCTGTATAAAACCTTTCCACACCTGCACAGAAAGATTTACTTACATAAAAAGATGCAGACATATGTCCACAGGTAAATTAAGCTAAGACTGTATAATGCACTTGTTAGACCCCTGTCGAGAACATTGTGTCCAGTTTTGGTCACCTCACTACAAAAAAATACATCATTGCACTTGAGAAGGTACAGAGAAGGACAACGAGGCTGACCCCAGGACTGAATAGCATGAGCTATGAGGACAGGTTAAAACAATTACATCTTTTCAGCCTAGAAAAAATAAAGGAAGAAAGTTGATGAATATAATTTAATATAAAATACATATTAATAAAAACAGCCTCATGTTTCCAACCATTTCTCAAAAATGTTATTTCTTATGAACATAAAACACATGTATGTCTTTTGGTTTTGTGGTTGCTATTGTGTGAGTGTGTTTAAGTATACCTACACTTTTGAAAACAAGATCAGTTATGTAACAAAGCAATGACAAATCTAACAAAGACAAATATAAGACATATTACAGTATTAAACAAGCGATAAACGTCTTAGCTACAGGATGGAACAGATACATTATTGTTCAGGGTAGTTTCTTTTGCAGTTCTCCTACACTATGCCCATTTCGTCAGGTGTTAAAGATTTATATAAATGGTGCGCAAGCATTTAAAATACTTTGGAAGTTCAACTGTGCTTGTGTTCACCCTTGCTCCCATCGTGTTGCTGTACCCATGTGTCTGTTTTGGATACATCTCTGCTGCTTGACTCACATATTAGTGACAATTGGTCATGCCATGATCTTCTGCCCCCTGTACAAGCCTGCTACACAGTCTAGTGGCTGTATCATTTTTCAGTAGCCTGACAGGAGACATGGAGTGCTTGTAATCTCCATTTAAGATTTGTGTCCATGTTGTGTTTGTGCTCTAAAGTCTATCTGTATCTCACTTGGAGTTAATAATCTTTATTCAATTAATTTAGCACAGTAACATAATGCTGCCTTATTTCTGTGTCAAAATACAAAATTCACAATATTCCTAAAACCATAAGCAGACCTTATTTATATATATGATATATATATATATATATATATATATATATATATATATATATATATATATATATATATATATATATATATATACACACACACACACACACACACAGTGCCTTGCAAAAGTATTCAGACCCCTGACCAATTCTCTCATATTACTGAATTACAAATGGTACAATGAAATTTCTTTCTGTTCAATATTTTTTTTTTAAAACACTTAAACTCAAAATCAATTATTGTAAGGTGACATTGGTTTAATGTTGGGAAATATTTTTAAGAAAAATAAAAAACTGAAATATCTTGCTTGCATAAGTATTCAACCCCCATACACTAATATTTGGTAGAGCCACCTTTCGCTGCAATAACAGCTTTAAGTCTTTTGGGGTAAGTATGTACCAGCTTTGCACACAGTGTCAGAGTGATTTTGGGCCATTCTTCTGGACAGATTTGCTCCAGGTTGTTCAGGTTGGTTGGACGAAGGTTGGTTGGACGAAGCTTGTGGAGCGCAATTTTCAAATAGTGCCACAGATTCTCAATGGGATTGAGATCAGGACTTTGACTGGGCCACCGTAGGACATTCACCTTTTTGTTCTTGAGTCACTCCAATGTTGCTTTGGCCTTGTGCTTGGGATTATTGTCCTGCTAAAAGGTGAATTTCCTCCCAAACTTCAGTTTTTTAGTGGACTGAAGCAGATTCTCTTGCAGTATTTTCCTGTATTTTGCTCTATCCATTCTTCCTTCAATTGTAACAAGATGCCCAGTCCCTGCTGATGAGAAGCATCCCCACAGCATGATGCTGCCACCACCAAACTTCGCTGTAGGGATGGTGTTTCTTGAGGCATGGACAGTGTTAGGTTTGCGCCACAAATAGCGCTTTGAGTTTTGGCCAAAAAGCTCTATCTTGGTCTCATCTGACCACAAAACGTTTTCCCACATCGCGGCTGGGTCACTTTCATGCTTTCTAGCAAACCCCAGACGTGCTTTCAGATGGTACTTTTTGAGTAACGGCTTCTTTCTTGCCACCCTCCCATACAGGCCAGTGTTATGCAGAGCTCTTGATTTGGTTGACTGGTGCACCATTACTCCACTTCTAGCCACTGAACTTTGTAGCTCCTTCAAAGTGATTGTTCGCCTCTCTGTGGCTTCTCTCACAAGTCTCCTTCTTGTTTGAGCGCTGAGTTGGGTGGTGTGATGCAGCTTCCACTTCCTGATTATTGATCCAACTGTGCTCACTGGGATATCCAAACACTTGGATATTATTTTGTACCCTTTCCCTAATCTATGCATTTGTATTACTTTATCTCTAACTTCTGTAGAATACTCTTTGGTCTTCATTTTCCTTCAGATTCGCAGCCTTACCAATGATCCTTCAACAGGGGGGTTTTTATCCAGAAAATGTGACAGTAACTTTTATGGTTCAAGGTGGAGGCCAATGGTAAGGTAATTGTGTACTTGTTAGGGCAATTAATTTCATCGGTGCAGACTGGGAGCTTCCACAGCACAGGGGTTGAATACTTTTGCAAGCAAGATATTTCAGTTTTTTATTTTTCTTAAAAATATTTCCCAACATAAAACCAATGTCATCTTACAATAATTGATTCTGAGTTTCAGTGTTTAAAAATAAAATATCAAACAGAACGAAATTTCAATGTACCATTAGTAATTCGGTAATATGAGAGAATTGGTCAGGGGTCTGAATACTTTTGCAAGGCATTGTATATATATATATATATATATATAGATATATATATTATAACAGACCCCGATGTGGTGACCATTGGCCAAACTACTGTTTAATGTCTATGTAGCAGGGTGGTAGGAAAGCCCTTCTTAAATATATTTTGTTTGTTTATTTTTAGAACGGGATCTCCCCCTCCGTCCCTGTGTTACTTATTGTATTTGTTTATTGTGTTTTATTTTGTTTATAAATGTTGGCGAATGCCGTGTGTTACTGTTTTGTAGCGTGGATGGGAAGTCAAATCCACATTAAAAACCTTGTGTCTGCATTGCCTGGGGCTGCCTGTTGCTCCGCATCGCCTGGGGCTGCCTGTCGCTCCGCATCACCTGGGGCTGCTGCTGGCTCTGCTTTGCCTGGCTCTCCTCTGCTTCGCCTAGGGTCGCCGAGGTCCCCGCTTCGCCTGGGGTCGCCTAGGGTCTTGCTTTGCCTGGGGTTGCCTGTCTCTCCTCTGCTTCGCCTGGGGCCGCTGCCAGCTCTGCTTTGCCTGTGGCCGCTGCCGGCTCTGCTTTGCGTGGGGCTGCTGCTGGCTCTGCTTCGCCTAGGGCCGCTGCCAGCTCTGCTTTGCCTGGGGCCGCAGTCTGGCTTGCGCCACCTGGAGCCAGTACTAGTCCTGCAGGACCGCAGGAAGCACTGGGGCCGGCGCCTTGGAAAAGGGGGCTGCCGGCTACAGAGAAGGGGGGAGAGGTCAGGAGACCAGCTCCCCCAGCTGCACTTTCGCAGCAGGAGGAACAGTGGCTGAAGCCCCAGAAGAGGGAGCTGCAAGCCACAAAGGAGTGGGGGGGAAAGGACCGTGGCCGCCACCATCAACACCTTGCTTCCCTTCTTCAGGGACTTTGAGACTAAGGGGGGAGGTGGCCATTGGGGCCATGTGTGCTTCGACCAAAGAGGGGGATATGTAGCAGGGTGGTAGGAAAGCCCTGCTTAAATATATTTTGTTTGTTTATTGTGTTTTATTTTGTTTATAGATGTCGGCAAATGCAGCGTGTTATTAAAAACCTTGTGTTAATGTGTGGCTGTCGGCATTGTTAAAGTAGCCGGCAGTCACACAAATTAATGAACTTGTGCAGATTGTGGCCGAGGGGTAATAGAATAATTACAAACTAGTTAAACCCCTCGGCCACGGTATTTAAGCCTGCAGCTCTCCCTGCTCTGGGTGGGTAATCAGAGGAGGAACTGGAGAGCGAGAGGAGAGAGAGATATTTAAAATAAATAAGGATCAGTGAAGGCAGTTGCCCAGCCTGACCTTCAGGACCTGAGGTCTGTTTGTATTTTGTGTTCGAGATTTGTTTTATTTCAAACCTTTTATTTTGCTCTGCGAGCAAGTGTTTATTTTTGTTTAAATATATATATATATATATATTTTTTCTTTAAATAAAACACCATACCCGTCTGTTGTTGTTCCTCCTTCTGGTCTGAGTCACCGCAATGCCATTTCCTGCCACAGTCTATCTTGAGATACCCCGGTTTATGAAATGCTTTTTATGGTGAAAGAATTTGTGTGTAATATTGATATACAAGGCAGTTAACTGTACATTTACAATTAACAATACATTTCAATGAGCAAAAAAAAAAAAGTATAAATACTATTGTAAAATATCAGTTTAATCATAGCTGCTTTCTGAATTCCAAACGCAGGGTGCTTGTGGGGGGACATTAGACTCACATGCACACAGCTGCAAGGTAAGTGAACATGAATGATTAAAAACTACTCAGTATGATGTAAGCAATGTGTATTTATGCTGGGTTCTAATGCAAAAATATAGAAAGAAGCGCTCATATAAAAAAAAAAAAAATCATCAAACATCAGGGGAGAAGTGGATCCATCATACGAAGTGTGCAACACTGGCAAATGACAATGCAGTGGGACACTGTATTTCGACCTATTCTTTCTTTCTTCTGCATACCATTGGTGTACATACACATTTAAACAACACTTTTTTTTAACCATTTTTAACATTTTAGCCGAATTGATTGCTGCTCCACTTGATGTATATAATAAATTCCCATGTAGTCCTCATCTATGACTATAATGTAGTCCTCATCTATGAATATAATGCATCTACATCTATTAATATAATGCACCTACATCTATTAATATAATGCATCTACATCTGTTAATATAATGCACCTATTACACCTACATCTATGAATATAATGCATCTACATATATTAATATAATGCACCTATATCTATTAATATAATGCACCCACATCTATTAATATAATGCATCTACATCTAATAATATAATGCATCTACATCTAATAATATAATGCACCTACATCTATTAATATAATACACCTACATCTATTAATATAATGCACCTACATCTATGAATATAATGCACCACCTACATCTATGAATATAATGCATCTACATCTATTAATATAATGCACCTACATCTATTAATAGAATGCATCTACATATATTAATATAATGCACCTACATCTATTAATATAATGCACCTATATCTATTAATATAATGCACCTACATCTATTAATATAATGCATCTACATCTATTAATATAATGCACCTACATCTATGAATATAATGCATCTACATCTATTAATATAATGCACCTACATCTATTAATATAATGCACCTATTGCACCTACATCTATGAATATAATGCATCTACATCTATTAATATAATGCACCTACATCTATTAATATAATGCACCTACATCTATTAATATAATGCACCTATATCTATTAATATAATGCACCTACATCTATTAATATAATGCACCTACATCTATTAATATAATGCACCTACATCTATTAATATAATGCACCTACATCTATTAATATAATGCACCTACATCTATTAATATAATGCACCTACATCTATTAATATAATACCTACATCTATTAATATAATGCATCTACATCTATTAATATAATGCACCTACATCTATTAATATAATGCACCTACATCTATGAATATAATGCACCTATTGCACCTACATCTATGAATATAATGCACCTATATCTATTAATATAATGCACCTACATCTATTAATATAATGCATCTACATATATTAATATAATGCATCTACATTTAACATGGTTAGAATCAGTGTTCCATAAAGTACAGTATCTAGTATGACTTATATTAATATTAGTAAAATGTAATGACTGTCTGTCTGCCTGTCACAATCTACATAGTGAACACGATAAATGCATTTGTTTGTATTTTAATAATACACTGCTAGTCTACTATAGAAGTTTCAGCTTGCATTTCACTATACACTTGCACTTACAGGATTATGAGGACTCTCTGTATGTGCCTGTACATTTTTTAATATGTTTTACCAAGACTCTCTGTGCTTTACAATGCCTACACATGCCTTCACTGTGCTTTATTACACTTTGCTATGATTTTACTATGGTAAACCTTTATATACCATCATATGTAAAACACACTGCTGAAAAAACCCCAAACATTATCAGTTCAATTCCTTTTTGTATTTTAAACTGATTTAATGTAACTTGATTTGTTTCTACAACTCAACCCAACTTTCAGCTTCCCAACAATAAAGGTAGGTTACAAACAGTTACAATCTTTATTTTTTATAAATTGCTGGGCCAAATATTCAAATTTTTGAACAAACATTGCTTAATATGTAAACAAATAAAAATGACTATTACTATCAACATATTTATTGCACATTAGGAGAGACAGTAAAATGACTGGAACGCTCATCACTGTAGCAATTACTATCAAACATAGTTTATTTTAGGGTGTTATACACTTACAGATTATAAAATTGATAAAAGAAAATTGCTGATTGGTCAGTCAGTATTCCGAGCAGTCACACTATACAGGACCTTAAAATATGAGATAATTTGACTCGTCACATTTTTTTTTTTTTTTTTTAATGCAGATAAATAAACATAATCTCAACTGATTTCTCTCTAACATTTTTTCTATATAGTTTTTTTTCTTCACATTTGAGTTATTAATGCAGCAGGCATGCTTAAACATGTGTTGAATGAGTAGATAGAAACTATGGTAGTCATGAGATTATGTAGATGGAGGAGAATAGATACTGATTTCCTGTTGATCAGGGTCTGTTCAATATCCACTTTCTAGATATCAGAAAAATGCAGGTATAGTGACTTTTTATGATCATCCAGGCTGTACCTTTTCCTGCACTTCTGATATCATAAATCAGTTTGTAATAATCCATGAGAAACCCTTTGTTTAATGGACCAAGTCTATAGCTAATCATGAGCATAGCTACCCACATTCTGAATGCAGGTCACTGCCTGGTCCAGGTCTGCCCCCACCGTGCCCCTCTCCTTGGCTCTCCTCTGTCTCTCCTCGTCACAGTGAATCTCCTTCATGAACTTTGCCCTCAGCCGGTCCTGCCGTGCACGCTCCGACACCTGGATCAGCTTGCTGGCTTCCTCCAGGGACAGGGACTACACTCCACCAGTCTGAATGAAAGGGAAAAACAAGGCACAATCAGAAACCAATTTCAAAAGCCAAAAAATGTACTGACTCTTCACAAAAACCACATGCACATGCGTTTTATTATTACACATTGTAATATAAAAAGTCATTGAGAATACTATTTTAACTTTTAATTCTACTTTTAAAAAACAAGTACTGTGTAAACGGAAGAGCAATAGACCAATAGAAATGGAAGAGCACGTGTTACTGGGTAGATAGCTAAGTGAGGCTCCAATTAGAGCACCAGAGCAATTAATCGAGAAATGTATATCTAATTTGAGCTATGTTTAGTATTGTTGCATCGTTCTTAAGCTCTTAATTAAAACACAGCCTGAAAATCACAATTAAATGAACAATTATCTAAATTAAAATTTGAAACCCAGATAACCAGCAAGTATTGGGTGAGTTGGTTTGGCTAGGTGTTGGTTGCAGTAGGCTAGCTGTAGTGGGGCCACCAATGGTTCATAGTTGATAGCCAAGCCTTGCATGTATCCCCTGCAACCATAGACCAACATCATTGAACTCATAGCAATTATGTTGGCTCAATATACAAGTACTGTTGGACTATCAAAGGCTAAATTATTAGAAACTTCTATGTCTGCTTTGTCTTTTCATCTGCCAGTTCTCTCTCTCCGTATCCTTATTTTTCTTTTTATCTTTTTTCAATTTTATTTTTCCTTCTTATATAATTATCTGATGCTTGATCATATTCCCTTCTGTAAATGTTACTTAATTTGTATTTTTTTCAGTTTTTGTGTTTGTCCGGGGACTGCCACTGAAAATGAGCTTGTAGTTAAATTTGGGTGGAATGCATCTTATGACATCTCATAAATATTACAAATTGTACATTGTCTCTGTCAAATAAATACATAACTAAAATAAAAAAAATAAAGACCTGGGGATGCTTTGTTTTTGTTCACAACACACTTCTAGTTCACAACCTAACCATGAGAATATGAATGTGTTATTGGTACCAAAGTGTATTTAAGGTATTTTGAGATGGCAAATTATCATGTTGCTTTTTTATTAATGACGGATGATGAATTTGGCCGGAGACCTTGTCCACTGGTGCTGACAGCGATCCGCAATGCTGGCCAACTAGCGAATACATAATGACATCATGTAGTCTAGTGCCACAGACAGGAAGTGGCTCGTAGGGCCCCCTCCCCTCAAAAGACAAAGCCACTAAACCATGACTGGATAAAATGAAGATGATGAATGATTAACGCAGCCAGCCCCCCAGAGCATGACCCCCCCCCCACTCGATGGTAGGAGGAAACCTCAGGGAATCCACGTCTGAGGGGAACCCAGGCTCTAAAGACAACTGTCTCCCAGTTTGGCCTCTTGTGATTGAAAGGTCAAACAAAAGAAGCAGTATGAATGAAAACCACACTGAGTTTTCATGGCGTTTGGGTATGACGAGTTAATTAGTGGGCGGATTCTCCTTCCAGAAATGCAACCAAGGTTTCCATTTATAAGTGTTGTCTGGAGCAGCTGTATCTCTAGCGTTGGCTGGAAGAATAATATGAATAAAGATGTTATCCCCACGGTTGTTAAATATAATTTGCACACACTAAAAATGCAAATGTTTTCAATTACCAAGCTGCCTCATAAGTGCAGTGGTATCCATAATGAATGCAGTAAGACATTCAAATCTTTAAAACTTGAGAGGTTATGATTACCTTTCCAGGTAAACCAGGATATTTACCAAGCTATTGGGTAATGTATATAAATGCCCCATCCCCCACCTCACCTCCCCTCTCCTCTGATAGTGCATTTGCATGCTTGTATTCACATGTTCCAACAGTTACTGGGTGGTAGTGTATATCATTAAATAGAAGATTCCCCACTCTCATAGAAGATTATCTATACACTGTGTGTGTGTGTGTGTGTGTGTGTGTGTATATATATATATATATATATATATATATATATATATATATATATATATATATATATATAGTCTACAGACATGCAACTTTATCAAAACCTTGAAGCCTCAATGCCATAAAACCATGAAAAAAAACATATAAAGTACATAGAGTGCACACACAAATCTATTACCAATAAAAAGGTAGGAATAAACCACCTATTATGTTTTAGTTTACAATCCCTATTTGGAGATATATAATTGATTTATAGTTTTCCAATTTGGAATATTAAGGTGGTAATATCAAAAAATTAAAACCCTTCGGACCTGTCTTTCAATAAGTTCTTGTTATTTGTCAGCCTGGAGAAAGTTATCATCGACACTAACGGATGCTGTAAACCGAGAGTCGATATGCTTTTAAAAATCTGAATATATATATATATATATATATATATATATATATATATATATATATATATATATATATATATAATGTTCACAATGGCCAAATCAGAATGCAGAATGCTTGAATGGAATGTAAGTGACTCAAGTAGGTCAACTATTATTTGTGATCAGGCTTAGGTACTAAAGTGTTTTTTTAGATAACTGTGCTGCCATCCAGTGCCGAAATACAACTATTGCTATGAAACTAAAACATAAAACATTTCCAAAGTAATTCTGAAAGTTTACCACAAAATAATTTTGCCAGGATAGTTTGAATAAGCTAGCCTTCGTTTTTCTTAATGAACATTTACCACCCTACTAAGTTTTATTGGGAAGCAAAAATCTAACTGCTAATGTTACAAAACTAGCAAGGAACAACTAAGGTGAATGCTGGAGCACCTATTTTAAGCAACTTCCACAAAATGCACCTCTTCTGGGGATGCACCATCTGGTCATAACCTGACTCCAACCTCTGGAAGATCTGGACATAGCGCACATAAAGAGTGGCCACCCTCTAGAAGAACACCACCCTGTCCTTCTCCAAAGGAGGAGGCATCTCTGGAATCTCCTGGGCTAGAAGGCTGGTCATGTCCAAGTGGGCTTGAGCAAAATACAATTGTCGTGAAAAAAAAAAAAAAAAAAAAAAAAAAATGGCGTTCGTCTTCCACAGCCAATCAAAAAGCTCAAAATGACATTATGATGTTTAAATTTGTTCTGAGGTCTGTTGTTGCAATATTTGGTATTATTGTTTCCCCACCAGCACCAGCATTTTAATATTCAACTCTGCTGGTACAAATATCAATTCTTTGATTTTGTAATATATTGTTGTATCAAGTACTGAATTTAAATTGTTTTCTATAGTTTAGTGATAATTCAGTAAGCAGGAACAATACCTAAATTTGGCCAATAGGTGGTGCTAAAGCAATTACTTACCTGTTCTGTCCTAAGTGAAAATAAAACAGTTGGAAGTTTCCAGTTGAACTGGGCAAGTCTGTGTGCTGCGTGGTTATTGTAAGATAATACTAAATACAGAATTAGAAGGTTTAAAGAAACACTTCAGATTTCTACATTTCAGAAAAACTTGTAACATTCACTAAAGTATAAAGCATAAAATGAATCCAATTCACTATTGGAGCAACAGGATTTACATACATAATCCATACCTTTTAACAGTCTGGCCATAAGTAATGAAGTTATACAAATGAGAACCAGTTATAATAGAAACAAGTTTAAATGACAAGTGTCTTTGTCAGTGTGTTTCCTCTTGTAAACAACCACTCAGAATACTTGCACACAGCACACAGAAATGATTACACTATTTACCTTACAACAATATAGTGGTTTTAGGGTTTTGATGAACCACACCATAAGTATTGCTTTTAAATCTACATCGCTACACAGTATAGATGTGTGGAACAAGTGGAACACATTGTGTTGAGGTGTATCTCCATTTGTAGTTGTTGATACGTAAACCAATGTGATAGAGAAAAGGGTTCCAAGGTGTTGTGTCCATGCAAAACCTTGCCAACACATGCCCCCAACATCATGGTGATAACGTGTGAAGCTTGCAAAAATCTAATTTCAATTACTTTTCTCATCCTAACTTCGTGGCCTATTTAACAACTATGGCACATTTCTATCTGTGCCATAAAATCAGTTTGTAATATTTAATCTTATTTTGTTCCAGTATCAAATTAAGGCTGAAGCTGGTTACAGCTGCAATGTACAATCTACAAACCCACAACCAGACAATGCCAAAGATCATGTATGCGGGATATAGTGTTAATTTCATTTCATTTTATTTTGCTTTTAAACTTCTATAAAACAATAATACAAATGCATGTTACATTGGTGCACTGAATTAGAATATTGCTCCACACTGTATAGTATACGCTCAGGAATTATTACATACATTCAGAAACTCATTAATTCAACAAACAACATTGTTGTGGTGATCTGGTTTTCAATAATGGTATTAACTCAATTATTTCTAGTCCCATAACATTTTTAATTAACGGTGCTGCTTTCCAGTGGTGAAGTACAAATATTGCTATGAAAATAAAACGATTATGAGCCCGATATATGCTCCTTGCAAAGGAGCCGGCTCTTTTGTACAGCGGTATTGGCGCTATGCTTTAGTACGAGAGGTCCCGGGTCTGCGCCCACCCTCTGCCTGTGTGTGGATTGCCTCGCCCCGTGTGATACGTCCTGCCTGCATTACTGAGATCGCTACTATATATATTGTTAATGCTGTGCACATTTTGGCACAACATAGTCCTTAGTTTCCTAAGCTTAACTGTTTAGCTGTCACTGGCTGAAGTTGATTTTACAGGAACAAAAAAAATCTACAGATTACAGTTACTGACGCTTCATAGAACATACAGTTTTACTCTTCAACACCAAATATGTCAGGATACAAAGTTTTACTATTCTATACAATCCATCCATTATCATTAACTGCTTAATCCTTTATAGGGTCACGGTGAGCCAGAGCTAAGTGCTTGTCGAGAATGTAAACAATGACGTAAACACCGCATTCCCGGAAGTAAACATAAGAGATTGAGCTGGGAAATTTGCAAACGTAAATATGCCCATCTTATTTTTTGCAACACTGTTGGTACTGTACTTATTGCATAAGATACGATAAAGGCATGTGTTGAGAGTGCAGTCGGTTACTGTGGAAAGAAGCGATCATGTGGGATAATGCGTAAATGCAGCAAACAAGGATGTGTACATTACATTAATCACAATACAGATTATTATATTAATGGTGACTGAATATGCAACGTCGTATGTATTATTTATCAATATTGAGATTTGCAGTCTTAGCTACAATATAAAATGTGTGTGTGTGTGTGTGTGTGTGTGTATAGGAAGTTTTATTGTTTTAATGAAAGCTGTACAATGAAGAAATACTTATCATTCATGACTGACCCATCATATCATAGTGAAAAGGTGTCGGTTTATTCAGTACATTCGCCATTGCTATTTTCTGGGCTGGAGATTGCCGTAGGTCCCATAGAATCCAAGATCCGTGGTGGATTTATCTCTGGCCTGCTGCTCAGTATTTGCGAGAGTTCTCCTTAAAACTTGCAGGTTTTTCTCTGATCTCCACTCAAAAGGACGTATCTGATAGCCCCTTGCACCACAGAGATAACGACATTAAGGAGATACAGCTACTTCTGCATGCAGCACTCAAAGAATATCACGGACATTTGCAGAGCTGTATTAATTGCAACACCATATCATTTTTATAAGCTAATAAACAATATGGGGGATAATTCCATGTTTGAATTTTAAAATGGTGCTATATAAATCTGGTGTTATGGAGCAGTATGTTTATTTTCTAACTCAGCACAAGTAACATTCCAGATAAGTCATTTTTGGTAGGAAGAAACGTATAAAATCCATTCATGTTTTTACAAAATCCAAACGATTGTGAGTAAAGAAGTAAATACATTACTGTGGCAGGACAGCCAAAGTGAGGAGACTCAGAGGGAAGGTTCAGCAAATAACTTTTAATTAAATAATAAATTAAACAAAAAGGCACAATGGCCAAATAAACAGAACACAAGACAATACATTCTAAACACAAAATACTCAGTCTTACAAACTCACCCCCTAACACTCCCTTTTATACAGATGCCGCAGCTAATTGGGCAATTCGCACCTCATCAGCTGCAACACATTTCACACATTCCTCACACAAACTCATTCACTCAGATCCACACAGCAGACTTACATCCACTCTAAACACCACAAAAAAAACAGACAGGCTGAACCCTGTCACACACCTCCCCCCATGTGCGCAGCACCACATGGGCTAAATGGCCATCTCCCCATAAATACCCAAAGCTTCTTCTCAAAGTCCAGGGAGAAAAACAGAGGCTTCACTTGGCCCAACTCAGCAACATCCCTGAGCGACGGCAGACAGGTGGCATCCCTGGGCAATGCAGGCATGGCATCCCCGGACGACGGCAGCAGCGGACCCTCGAGAGGCGACGGCAGCAGCAGACCCTCGAGAGGCGACGGCAGCAGCAGACCCTCGAGAGGCGAACTCAGGAGGGGAGCCCCTGGCCATGAAGATGGCAGCAGGAGCTCCACTTCTCCTTCGTACCCTGTAACCGGTGGCTCCCCAGGCACTGCGGAGCAGAAGGCAACCCTAGGCGAAGGAGGACCTTCAGCAACCCTAGGAGACAAAATGGAGACACCAGCAGCCCCAGGCGATGCGGAGCAGTAGGCAACCCCAGGCAAAGCAGGACCTTCAGCAACCCTAGGAGACAAAAAGGAGACACCAGCAGCCCCAGGCAATGCGGAGCAGCAGGCAACTCCAGGCAATCCAAATGTGGCATCCCTGGGCGGTGCAAGGCAGGCATCCTTGGGCGGCATCTCGGCAGGGCTCCCTTCAGCAGTAAATAAAGGGGCTGCTGTGCAGCACCAGCTTCACGCCTTTGTCCCCCCCCAAAAAAAATCTGGGGGTTGGGCCTCCCATTCCTCCCTCTCCAGCTCACAGGACTGTAGCTCCTCTCCCTCCGTCTCTTGGGACGTCAGTGACGGCTCCTCCCCTTCCAGCTCTTGGGACAGCAGCGACAGCTCCTCCCCCTCATACTGCATGGGGCAGATGGCCACCGTCTGCCCATATTCCCCACAGCCGGGACAGAACTCTTCCGCAAGTCTCTTTAAAAAAGACTCCCAGTTGTCATCTGCATCCTCCTGGGCCAGCTCCCTATTCAATTTTTTTATTATTATTATTATTATTTTTCTTTTTTAAAGAAAACAGAAATCCCTGCACCCCCACTCTGAGTCTCCAGGGGGCGCTATCCCTCTTCTGACACCACTTGTGGCAGGATAGCCAAAGTGAAGAGACTCAGAGATGGAAGGTGCAGCAAATAAAATACTTTTAATTAAATAATAATTACCAAACAAAAAGGCACAATGGCCAAATAAACAGAACAAACACAAAACACTGAACAGTAAATTCTAGAGACAAACTACGCTCTCACACAGGTCTTCTCAGTCTTACAAACACTCACCCCCTAACACTCCCAACCACTCCTTTTTATACAGGTGCTGCAGCTAATTGGGCAATTCACACCTCATCAGCTGCAACACCTTTCACACATTCCTCACACAAACTCATTCACTCAGATCCACGCAGCAGACTCACATCCACTCTAAACACCACAAAAAATACAGACAGGTTGCACCCTGTCACACATACATTTTTAATAAACATTGTGTTCATAAAAATTGCCAAACTAAATCAAAGTGCACACAATGAGAAAAAATAAATATATATATATATTTGTGATAAAATGAAACACAACCTATACATGAAAATAGTTATGCTGGTGACATTATCATGAGTTATGCTAAGATAAATTGTAATAGAAACAAGTGTGTATAGATTCTGTGTTATTTATTTATTTATTTGTTTATTTACAGTTTACAACATTTAGTATAAAAAAATACACAATTTAAATAAGAGTAATGTAAAATTTAAACTGGTGGAATAGCAGTTTCTATTATACTGTATTTATTGTAACAAGCCAGGATTTATACTGTAGTAGGGCTGGTCAGGACTGTTGCAAAGCTGTTTGTTGTTTTTGGTGTGCCTGGAATAACCGTCCCACTAATCCGTGGATTTGAGTACCAATTGTGTGGGTCTCCTACCTTCATTTTCCGTCCTATGCTACAATATTAATTTGGCTTGTGGACATAGTCGCCAAACCCATGAAACCAATGATTATAGTTTTCAATCTGGATGTTTTCAGAAAAAAAAAAAAAAAAAAGAATACAGCTTGGTTAATGAATATGAATCTATATTCATGTAAGATATGAAAATGTATTTTAATATTAGCTATTTAATTAGCTAATATGGGGAAACCTGCTGAATAATGTTACTTTAACATATGGAATTATATAGTGCTTTGTAGTTTTCCATATAAGGACAAAAATTAAAAAGTGACATTTCGAAATCTAACCTGAAATACTGTACTACTATTATGGCTTTCGGTAGACATTTGCAATATAATTTTGTAGTTTCTTTGATTACATAATACATAAAATATATAAATTGTGTTCCTATATGTATTTTTTTTCATTTAATTATGTCTCTTCTAAAATTTCTAGGTGCTGCAAAACTTTTGGCCATAGCTGCAGTTAAAATTGAATCAGAACAGGAATGCTTTGCAAAAATTGAAAGTTTCTAGAGATATTTGTATTTTTGCCCCAGTGTCAAAAATGTTCTGGCTATACCAGTGCGCATGATATAGGCCTACTGAAATATAAGAGATTTCAGTATATCATTAATTCTATTGGTCTGGGGCAGGTACATTTCACATACTAGGCGTACCATTTTCATTTTCATTTATTTATTTATTTTGCTGCCTAAGGATATATGTTTAGTGTTTCAACGAGTTAGCACTAACTATTGCAATGTGGGGGCAGGTTCTTATTGTTTCAATCTCTCAGCACCAAGCATTGCCATGCTATAGGGAGCGTTTACTTTCCGAAAGTTTCGTAGCAGCTGGTTTCACTGTGATAATTGAGCACAGCATTGTCTGATGTCAGAATGTGAAAAACATCCTCTAGCATCCAGAACTACATTTAAAACAAAGCTGAGCAAGAAATATTTTAACTGTTAACATACGTTATTCAAATATCTATCAATAAACAAGCCATATTATTAAATTTTGTACATGTTGTTATTGTTTGTTTGTTTAGCATTTCCCTTTAATAAGAAGCATGTTGGAATTACAGGTTCTGTACAGCATTGTGCAGATATGCCAGTGGAACTGGATCTGCCATGTGATGCTACTTGTGTTTGCACTTAGTAAATGCTCTAGAAAATATCCTATATTTAAAAAAAAAAAAAAAAAAAAATAGACATTTTCTCAAATTATTATTTTTGTTATTTATTTCTTAGCAGGCGACCTTATCCAGGGCAACTTACAGTTGTTATAAAGTATCACATCACAAAGGATCACATTACAGATAATAGCAGTTATAAAATACAATGAAATCAGTAGTAAGAGCAAATTTAAATTAGAGATAATAAAAAATATAAAGTAAACAATTGCTTTTGAGAGCGATTACGACTAAGAGCAGTTAAACTTGTTTTTTTTTGGTTGTGAGTAAAATTCCATTAAGAGCAAGTAGTAAGTATAATAAATGGATAAGAATGATTTCAAATAAGAGCAATTCCAAAAAACGTGGATACAGCAAAGTGTGGAGAAGTTAAGTGCAAGTTCAAGATGATGCAAGCACTGATATAGTTGGGTGTCATGTAGTCCAGTACAGTCGTACAGAGTTGTGGGGGTTTCAAATTCCCTAATTCATTCTTTGTTTACAGTTTGTACAGTCCAGAATTTGAGCTTTATTGGAAACTGGACACTCGGTAGTATTGTTTTAAGAATGAGCTAGAGTGTGCCCCTAGAACAATTTCTGTAGGATTGGTATGTATCACAAACAACCACTGGGTGTCAATCTTGCAACATCAACGAGTTGTTTCAGACCACTTGCATTTAAATTCTTTCCTCATTCAGTATAGCTGCAATGCAAATGACATTATGAGGAACCTGAGGCTATAATGCTGTTGTTCACACTGAAGAAATGCTTGTAGATGTCTTGAACTTGGCCAAAAATAAACAAAGAAAGCATCTGTCTTTCTTTTTTTTTAAAGTAGAAGTTTTCTTACATTGATATACCCTTACAGGCCAGACCTAAAAAGATATTTTGAATACATTTGAAAACCTTGCCCTGCAGCCGTTTTTGATTCGCTATTAAACATGAGCCCCATGGTCATTATTGGAGAATTGTGTCAATAAGACGTTACTTATATGATTGACATACAGCTTGCTTGTATTCAGCATTCACCCACTCATAAAGGCAGTTTAGTGCTTGGAAGAATAATGCCAGTTAGGTTAGGACTATATGGTACTTGCCTCACCAAAGTAGCCATAAGCAATGCTCGAATGCATGATAAATCCACTTAAAAAATCTGCCAAAAATCCAAAATCCACGGATAATAAAATGTTTGATTATTGTAGATCTCATCAAATTCTATCCAAAAAATATATTTGGGTGATTTTTTGGAGCCCCCACACGTGAGTTATTCCGGCCTAAACTTGATAGAAATACCAATCATTCTAATTTCAGAGGGGGTTAATGACCAGTGGAGGGACTTGAAACCAAAGTGTTTTACAAAATGTGGAAGAGGTTCTTACAGGACCTGCATCCCCTACAGGGTAAAGAGTTGGGCTGAAGTTCAAATAAAACTCGTCTGGCAACTTACCAGAAGTAGGTTAGGTGATCCTGGTATTTTTTTCTTGAAAGCCCTATTCATTACTAGTCGAGCGAGATGCTGCGCATGATGGTAGCATATAAGTTGAGCCAAGTGTGATTTTTCTGGTCAGGGTCACTTTTTCAACTCAAAGGGGAAATAATAATAATAAAAAAAAAGATTAGCATTTCTGAACTGCCCGAAAACCCACAGGTCAATTTTTCTAGCAATATCTGAGAAGGTTGTGCAATGACTCTAGTTGAGTTGGTATGGAATGACCCTATAAACAAAATAGCGTTCCAGCTCAAAAAAATATACAAAAATTGGACAACTCCATCCCTCTTAAAAAGCGCTTGTTGACCCAGCTTTCCTCTAATTATCTCGCAGCAAACTGCATCCTCAGCAAGGGAAACAACAAAGTCTTCTTGCTACTCATTAATTCCTTCCCGCAGACAGAAGCTTCTCCAAGTGTCAGTGGTGATATATGCAAGCTAAGGGAAAACCTTTTTTTTTTTTATTTTTTTTTTTTTTTTTTTTACAGAACACAGACGGTCTACAGGGGGTTGGGCAGAAAAACAGAAAAACATCAACAGCCATAACACTGCCAATCTGATGTAGGATCCCAATAGGCAGTCTGTAAAATGTTCTGGAAGGATACATGACCGTTCCTCAGTTAATACCACCAGTAATTCCTTAACGAGAAAGTAGCTTCAAATGTAATTTTAATTGCTTTTTTTTAACATTTCCATTCTATTGTATGGTGTTCACAATCATTCTGAGCTGCTTTGAACTTGAGAATCTTAATTCCTTGGAGTGAACAAACTTCCTAATTCTGTTTGAAGCACGTGACAGTGAACTTTCAACCCTACTGTGAGGTATGTGAAGCAACTGCCAACCAAACACATACTATGCAACCTCAAAGTAATATACTACATTTGGGGAGTTGTGTGTGGCTTCCTTCCATCTCATAACATATATTACAAAAGATTCCAGCAGTGTAGATTTAGCGGTGAACAAACACACAGTGTTGTTTCATTTAGGTGTTCAGGAATTTTATATATATATATATATATATATATATATATATATATATATATATATATATATATATATATATAATAAACAGTTGTTATAGTTAATGAAACAGTATATCACTATCATGCAATGATTTTAAATTCTAAAAAGCTGATGATGAACAGTATGTACAGAACAGTGTAGACAGATATCCCCAACATCTAACTGTCTCAATAAATTATGTTAAAGGATTATCTCACTTGGATTTCCAACTGTAACCCATGTTTTTCAGCCACAGCACTTTGATTAAGAAGTTCTATAAATGGATCATTTGAAGAGTCTGATATGATTGTTATGTCTAACAAAGGGCCTGGTTTGCTAATTACTTTAAACAAAGTCATTTCATTGATACTTCTTTCTCTAAAAGAAAGGAAAAAATGTAAGAAACATATGCTCTTGTTAAATGGTTTAATATTGGAGCTAGTTTGGAGTTTAACTGTACAATCAGGACCAACTACAGAATCTGACTTAGCAAATATTTGTACTAAAGATCAACATACAATCCATCATGTTAATCCTCTTTTTGGCTGATGTTATCAATCTAGACATGAGGCAAGATTTACATTTCTTACAACTTATATGGCTGAAATAGGATTAATTGGAAAAGCTAGCCATGTAGCATTGATTTCATTTTGTTTTAGTTAAAAATAGATGCAGGATAAAGACAGCATGTAGCAAGCAATGGCATGAAATGAAAACAGTCAAATAATAAAAAAGATTGCTTTGAATCAAGTTTGAACAGTAACCTGATATATTATAAAAGCAGAGGCAGTTTGGTTTTCGAAGCTACAGAAGCATATACAAATATTTATATAAAAGGCTTCTTAATAGGTGCTGTGGTGTATTTAAATATCATCTATCTACTTTGATGGATGCATGTTTCTTAGAGACTCCAAGGCACACCATTTCAATGATCTCAGTACCATTTAATATGAGAACAGCGAGAAGGCTGTTTTTTATTTATTTTTTTACTTCAGTCTCTTTTGAAAATATGATTAAAGTGTTATGGGTCTGACTGTAATCATACTTTATACAGCAGGCCTGGCTGTCTTGGTGTATGTCATGAAAGGAATTGCAACCGAAAGCTATTTCATGCAAAACAGGAGAGACCCCATCCCTTTTCAAGTGGCATTGGGGCATCTTTTTAGGTTACTTGAATGATGCTTTCTTTGAATTGTAACAAAATGAAAAAAATTAAAGAAACAAGAAGAGAAGGGATACCTTGGCAAGGGAAATGTGGGTTTAATAAAATTGAGCCACATACTTCTAAGGAATGAAATATTGTGATGAAAGATGAAAGCTAGAAAGTAACAGAGCCATTAAAGTTCAAAGGAAAGATTCCTATTTATTAACATAACACTGTGTAACAAATTATTATTTTTTTTTTTAGTTCCTGGGTAGTAAGTGTTATTTCCTAATTGCTTATGCCTCAAAAGTATAGAAAATGGCTATTATTCCCCACAAACTTTGCTTTTGTGACCAGGACAGTGATATTTTGAAATTTACCTATTTTCCAGAACATTCCAGATAGATTCAGTGCTGAGTAAACTTGGAGTAACTTCTAGAACTTTCTAGAACTTTCCAGTAATATAAATAGTAGTATAAATACAGGGGCCTTAAGCCCACCAGTTCAGTTTAGTTCCAGCTGCCTAAGCGGATACATATCTGCATTTTTCTGAGATGGCATCAAGAGGCTGCAATGGTGGCATTCCTGATGGGTCTCCAAGGCGGTTTTACCAAGTTTCCCTGCTATCTTTGCCTTTGGGACAGCAGGGACACCAAGGTGCACTACCACAGGCAGGACTGGCCACAGCAGACCGAGTTCTCTGTGGGGAGGAACAACGTCAAGTGGGAGCCACTGGTGGACCCCCGGAAGGTGCTGATGCCACCACTGCACATCAAATTGGGCCTTATGAAACAATTTGTCAGAGTTTTAGATAAGGAGTCGGCAGCCTTCAAGTACCTTCAAGACTTCTTCCCTAAGCTGTCTGAGGCAAAGGTCAAAGCCGGTGTCTTCGTCGGACCACAGATAAAGAAGATCCTGGAGTGCAATGAATTCCCCAAGAAGCTCACTAGTAAGGAGAAAGCAGCTTGGAACAGCTTTGTCGCAGTGGTTCAGGGCTTCCTGGGCAATCACAAGGCCGAAAACTATGTGGAGCTGGTTGAGACTCTGGTGAAGAACTACGGCACAATGGGCTGTAGGATGTCTCGCAAAGTCCATATCCTTGATGCTCATCTTGATAAATTCAAGGAGAACATGGGAGCGTACTCGGAGGAGCAAGGCGAGCGCTTCCACCAGGATATACTGGACTTTGAACGCCGCTACCAAGGACAGTATAACGAGAACATGATGGGAGACCACATTTGGGGGCTGATTCGTGAAAGTGATTTCCAGTATAATCGTAAATCTCGAAAAACTACTCACTTCTAAATCGTTTGTAGTCATTTTTGTATTACTTTAGTATAAATACGTTAATTTGGATTCATATGTTGTTTTTTTCTGACTTTATGTGAACGAAAAGACACAAATTCGCCCGTTTACTCATTGGAAATAGGTAAATTTCAAAATATCACTGTCCTGGTCACAAAAGCAAAGTTTGTGGGGAATAATAGCCATTTTCTATACTCTTGAGGCATAAGCAATTAGGAAATAACACCTACTACCCAGGAACAAAAATTGTGTTACATAGTGTAATTCACAATCCGATCAATAAGCAGCCTCCATTTTTGACCCAAGCAGGCTCTACATGTTTTAAAAGAGCAAGTAGCTTCACATTTTAGTTTTCCCCTGTTGGGAATGAAATCCCCAGCAATGGGATATCGTGGAGGAGGTTGTACATACCTATGTCACAATAATGATTGAGAATATCAACTATAGCAGGGTGTGCCTCTCCATCCAACCATCCATCCGCATACCACACTTACATCTCTCTGGAGAACAGCTTATGCAATTGTCATGAAACCTGGTATTAACATCATTAAGCTCATATACAGGATACTTAAAAATAAATACAGGATACTTAAAACGAAATCTATTTTTTTATAAAAGGTTACAAGACCTTTTAAAAACTCGACATTAAAACATTAAAACAAAAAGAAAAGTGTCTAGTTCTGGCCCTTTTAAATAGGCAAATGGCAATATATACCTAAGCTATTCTGCCGGGTAAGACTGAGAGTGCTGTTTGAATTATGCATTACAGTGTGGTAAAAATGTTGCTCTAAAATGCTTAAATAAAGGTTAATAAGATCTCAAACAAACATAAATGTTATGTCATATGTACTTTTCTGTGTTTATTAATTTTCCACTTACAATCAGAAGAGGGTGGATAATTGATTATTCCTTCTTAAACAGAGTATATCAGAGTTGGCCGATAACTATGAATTTAAACATAATCTGATCAATTTAAACTAACATTACTGTGCAACCTCAGAAATAGCGACAGTGTACAAGACACTACAAAATTATAGAGCAGATCCCTTGGCCCTGTGACTATCAATTTTGCACAGCAGCCTATAGTTCTGTTTAAAACTAAGAAACAGTGGAGCACTAGAGCCTAGCCAGCACTCATACAACATGTGGCCAATTTAATTTACTAAATTGTGTCTCTTAACAAAGTATAACATCCTAGGAGTAATGGGCTTATGTTGCTAATTACCTGCGGGTGAAAGCAATCTCAACGTGTGAGCATAATTATTTTAATATACACTTGCTGGCCACTTTATTAGGAGCGGTTTATCCAAACGTACTGAACGCAGAGTGTGTTCAGAGACGTGAGTGAAAGAGAAACGGAAATATAACAATTGCTACAGAATACCTATTGGTGTGTTCTGTATCTGTTTGTTGTGTGTCTGTTTTGGGCCATCTTGCCTTTTGTTTTGTATAAGTATTTTGTTTCTTGTTTTGTTTAAACCTTTTATTTTACAGTAAATCTGTGCACCATTACTCCTGGCTGACTGTTGTTTGTCTATCTTCCAGGTCTGTGATGTCACACCACACAGCCAACCTGCCACAATATGACATCCGCCTAGTGTGAGGCAGGTAACCTTGGTATACCCTGGGTCCCTTGTATACGCTGGAAAGTATACTTCAAATTTGCTGTGGATCAAGTCCTCCTGTTCTGAACCCTGTGCTGTGGATCAAGTCCTCCTGTTCTGAACCCTGTGCTGTGGATCAAGTCCTCCTGTTCTGAACCCTGTGCTGTGGATCAAGTCCTATTCTGAACCCTGATGGCAATGGCTACTTTCAAGTGAATAATGAATTCAGGGGCCTATATACCTGTCTCAAGCTGTTCAGAGCTAACAGCCCTTCAACATTGCCACTTCCCTCTGATTGGAATTCAAACCCATTTGGGTCCTGGTGCCAATAGGGTCAATTCCAGTGCTGGAACATTAATCCATTGCAAAGATCTAGCACCCAGTCCGTTCCTCCCTCTGAATATAGATTGTGTTTTTTCTATGGACAGGAATCGATAGCTGTCACAAACATTAATCTTGTGATTAATTCAAACAAAGGATCACTGCTTGGAGTTTATATTACCAAAAAGTCAACCCCATTAGTCGCTGTGTTCAAAATGTCATTAAGTGTCTCATTGAACTCGTTTCATGAGCGATGCATTAAAGCAGGACCTGGTAAACAAACTGTTGATTAATTGAACTCACTTCTTGCAGAATGTTTATATATTATTTTTGGGGAAAGGGGAATTTGTTTTGCCTTGTGTAATTGGGAATGTTATTCATAATGAACTTGCAGGCTTTTTTTTAAGGGGCAGAAGCAAAAGCTGGTGTCAGCCTTGCTCTTTTGTTGGCTTTTTTATGTAACCATACCCTTGAATTAATAGAAACTATCAATAAAAGTCTGATGCTAGCCAAGGCTGTTAAACATGTTCTCCTATCTAAAAGCTGAACAGCATTCTCAGCAAATTTTGTTTTCAATCATGTAATGCCACTTTTTCTGTCACAACACAATAAATTCATATATTTTTAATGTATATTACATGATATTGGACCCTCTAATACAAAATGATCAACAGCAAAAAATGAAGGGACCTGTGAGTATGTCATTAAGATGGAGACTACCTGTTGAGCACTTCCTGTGAGTATGTCATTATTAATACTCATACATAATTTTACCTTATGGACCTTATTTGAAGGAAACCGAATTATTCAGAGTTTACACGTGTAATTAATATCTATATATATATATATATATATATATATATATATATATATATATATATATATATATATATATAGTGTATTTGAGTAAAGTTATATTCCTTATAGTCAACAAATACATTATTATAACTATGTTATAATTTATTTGTAAGCTGTCTCTACATCCAAATAAAGAGAAAACTACTAATTAAAGACTGAGTTTAAGATAATTTTTTTCTTCGCTACAGATCAAGGAGATTTGAAATGCTGGTCTTGCTATCAGTGTACACTCCATACTAGGCATCTTATGCTGAAATGAAAATTCGTCAGGACAACTCTGTTAAACGAATGAAAATAACAAAAGTACGATGATAAACAAGGCGAGTGCAAGAATGAAATATAATTAAGGTCAGTGATGTGCAGTTATAGCATTGTGGTCCAGTGATTACAGTCCCGGGCTTACAGTCCAACCACTGGCTGACTTACTGTGTAACCCTAACAAAGTCACTTAACCTCCTTGTGCTCCATCCTGCAGATGAGATGTTAAATCAGTGTCCTATTGTAAGTGACTGCGTATAATGCACAGTTCACAGCCTACTCCAGTAAATCGCTTTGTGATGGTGGTCCACTATGAAAGGTGCTATATAAAAATACAGATATTATTATTAATAATAATAAATACAGTGAAATGAACATAAAAACAAGTGACATTTTAATTAGGAAATTAGGAAACAGAATCAAAATAAGTTTAAACGAACGTCATGCAATCAAAAGTAAAACCTGAAAATTTTAAGCCCTAACTATGAGGAATATACCATTACACTTGTGTGTTATTTATGAGTGTTTTTTAAATCCTCAAAAGTAAAGACTAAAGCTAAGGTTTACAATTTTAGAAAAGCAAACTATGAACATGAAACAGAGACTAACAGAAGTAGATTGGAGTAAAATAGAGAAAACACCCACAGAAGAAGGATGGTTGTTCTTCAAAAATGTAGTACTGCAAAACAATTATATCCCTAAAGTAGACAAATCTAAATGTAAAACTAAATTGCCAAAATGGTTTAATAGATCAATTAAAAAAAATATTCACGAAAAAAAGGCACTTTACAGAGCATTAAAAAAGGACCAAAAAGAAAGTACACAGAAAGAGTACACAGAACTGCAAATGCAAGTCAAAAAGGAAGTTAGAAAGGCCAAGAGAGAAATAGAAATGAACATTGCTAAGGGAGCTAAAACCAATTCCAAAATGTTTTTCCAATATTACAACAGCAAGAGAACATTCAAAGAGGAGATTAAATGTTTAAGAGATACAAATGGCAAAATCGTAGAGGAAGAAAAAAAAATAGCAAATATGTTAAATGATTACTTTTCACAAGTTTTTACAAAGGAAGATACTGACAACATGCCCCACATGTCATCCAGTTCCTATCCAGTTTTAAATAACTTTAGCATAACTGAGGCAGAAGTGTTAAAGGGACTAGGAGCTCTTAAAATAAACAAATCCCCTGGGCCGGATGAGATCCTCCCAGTAGTACTCAAAGAAATGAAAGAAGTAATTTACAAACCGCTAACCAAGATCATGCAGCAGTCTCTTGACACAGGGGTGGTACCGACAGACTGGAAAATTGCAAACGTAATACCGATCCACAAAAAGGGAAACAAAACTGAACCAGGTAACTACAGACCAGTAAGCCTGACTTCTATTATATGCAAACTTATGGAAACTATAATAAGATCCAAAATGGAAAATTACCTATATGGTAACAGGGTACTGGGAGACAGTCAACATGGTTTTAGGAAAGGGAGATCGTGCCTAACTAACTTGCTTGATTTTTTTGAGGATGCAACATCGATAATGGATAATTGCAAAGCATATGACATGGTTTATTTAGATTTCCAGAAAGCTTTTGACAAAGTCCCGCACAAAAGATTAATTCTCAAACTGAACGCAGTTGGGATTCAAGGAAACACATGTACATGGATTAGGGAGTGGTTAACATGTAGAAAACAGAAAGTACTGATTAGAGGAAAAACCTCAGAATGGAGTGTGGTAACCAGCGGTGTACCACAGGGATCAGTATTAGGTCCTCTGCTATTCCTAATCTACATTAATGATTTAGATTCTGGTATAGTAAGCAAACTTGTTAAATTTGCAGACGACACAAAAGTAGGATGGCAAACACTGTTGCAGCAGCAAAGGTCATTCAAAATGATCTAGACAAGATTCAGAACTGGGCAGACACATGGCAAATGACATTTAATAGAGAAAAGTGTAAGGTACTGCACGCAGGAAATAAAAATGTACATTATAAATATCATATGGGAGATATTGAAATTGGAGAAGGAATCTATGAAAAAGACCTAGGAGTTTTTGTTGACTCAGAAATGTCTTCATCTAGGCAATGTGGGGAAGCTATAAAAAAGGCTAACAAGATGCTCGGATACATTGTGAAAAGTGTTGAATTTAAATCAAGGGAAGTAATGTTAAAACTGTACAATGCTTGTAAGACCTCATCTTGAATATTGTGTGCAGTTCTGGTCACCTCGCTATAAAAAGATATTGCTGCTCTAGAAAGAGTGCAAAGAAGAGCGACCAGAATTATTCCGGGCTTAAAAGGCATGTCATATGCAGACAGGCTAAAAGAATTGAATCTGTTCAGTCTTGAACAAAGAAGACTACGTGGCGACCTAATTCAAGCATTCAAAATTCTAAAAGGTATTGACAGTGTCGACGCAAGGGACTTTTTCAGCCTGAAAAAAGAAACAAGGACCAGGGGTCACAAATGGAGTTTAGAAAAAGGGGCATTCAGAACAGAAAATAGGAGACACTTTTTTACACAGAGAATTGTGAGGTCTGGAATCAACTCCCCAGTAATGTTGTTGAAGCTGACACCCTGGGATCCTTCAAGAAGCTGCTTGATGAGATTTTGGGATCAATAAGCTACTAACAACCAAACGAGCAAGATGGGCCGAATGGCCTCCTCTCGTTTGTAAACTTTCTTATGTTCTTATGTTCTTATGTTCTTATCACATGTGTTTTTATATATAGACACACACACACACACACACACACACAAACACACAGTTGTAGTCAAAAGTTTACATACCCCAATGAAACAATTATAGGAAAAATCTTTTGTAGCAAAAGTTTTGCTTTTGTTGATGAGAAAAAAAAAGTTACAAAAAATAGATGTCTGCAATTATTTATTCCAGCAATATTTCTGCAAAACTCCAAAAATGCTGATCAACCCAAAACCTTATTTTTAAGGAGTGTGTGTTAACATGCACCTTTTGCTTTAAGGTGCACCTTATCTAGATTGATGAATAGGCGTTCAATGGTGTGCATCTTATCTTAGGAGAAGGCATGCCTTAAAGTGTGAGTGCATTTAGTGAATGAGGCCTGTAGTGTGTCCACATCAGGCTCCCTAATTAATGCCGCATTGTGGAACAAGAAAAGATTCTCTTCTTGATACCATAACATTCTGAAAGAGCGGGGTCTTAAATAATTTCACAGCAATGGGCAGCACAGCTTGAAGACTCGAGTTAGTGCAAATCAGCACTTCTCCAAATTAACAAGCAATCGTTCAACCGTTTCAGACATACTGGGTATATTGGATCAAAGATTTTGAGCTATTCCAGTCTTTGGAAAGATTTGCAGGGTCATCATCAATTTACCCAGCAAATGGGCTGTGCCTAGCTTGGTTTTCAGAATGTTCTTTGAAGTTGTTAGTGCAGTGTAGTGTAGAATTCCCTATTATTAAAGCCTTCTTTGAAAAAGAAAAGTATAATTTAACTTCAGTCCATTCATATTGGTTTGCAATACACTGCCATACTCAGGTACCACCCACTGATAGCAAAAAACAGACACCATTTGACACCTCTTGCAAAGAACAGAACAGTAAGCTGTATGTAATCAATGTTTAATTTGGTTCAGCTCTTCACTTCTATTCATGATTGAAGCAAATAATTCATCAATAAGCATCCCCTGGTCTACATGACATTCTACAGAGGATCGCACGCTGAAAACATCCAGTAGTCCCTAACAGATAACATACCTTCTAGCAATTTATGTGCTCCTCTCATGAGATCTGTGCAGACTTTTTATAGGTAATTTCTATTTTATTTAGTATAAAACTGGGTAATTATTTTTGATTTCATAATTTAAAATGCAATATTGACAATACAATATCAAGCCTTACATATTTTGATGTGAGCAACTTTATAAAAATGTACATCTATCTGACATTTCTAAATTTGTTTAAATTGTTTTGTTGACAAAATAGCAAATATGTAATGGGCTTCTAATGGAATCCATCCGGGGCGGTGTTATTGTTTTAGAAATGTATAAAAGATGCAAACAAGAGGAGCTTCCACCCCAGCTGAGAGACTCCTGTTGGTTCTTCTCATGAGAGCAGGAAAGTAATCAAATACCACATTTCTTCTTTGTTTTTTTTTAACACCCGTTCTTTCAGGAGGTGAAGTGGTGAAAATCGTATTTTCCTGATGTACAGAAATGCAAGAGAAAGCCATTAACACCAATATGACCTAGTATACAACATCACTCTCTCATCAATAGTTACATCTGCACAATCATGGCTTCACAGTGTACACAACAAACACAAAGGGAAGGGTGGTGCGTTGTGTTGCTGACTTCCTGATAGTTGTATAAAAGATAATATTAATTTGTGTTCTTTCAAAATAAAAACAGGCAGGAATGCTTCTTAGCTGCGTTTGGTGCACCTCAGGAACTGTGGGTTGGGAGTACATGGACATGCTGTGTATGTGATGGGTTTTGAAAGGGTTCATATGGGAAGCAGGTTGAGTCTACACTAAGTGGGTTGCGGCACAGGATATAGGGAGCACCTCTTGGTTAGACGTGTAGAGTTTGAGAGGACATTGTTGGTTGGTAAGCAATAAATAGTAAGACAACAAAAGTAGCAAATACACTTGTACAACTGGTCTTAAAAAACTAAATGAAATTTAATTGGAATTTTTGTCAAAAGAAATGTCCCAACTTTCCCCCGGACGCCTCTGTCTCTTCAATATCAAGGAATTCTGAAGCAGTTTGCATAGGACAGAATGTATATCTAGTTTCTCTTGACATAAACCGAATAGAGAGAAGTGATAAGATGCTTAAAAGTATACTGACCAAAGATTTAAAGTTTTGTTGTATTACTTCTTATTGGCAATATGTACAGTATTACTGCCCCCTTTTAATTGCGCTGAGAACCTTTCGGTTCTTTATTACATTTAACATAGCACCCTGGCAACTGAACCACACCGACATCCCATCTCATGCTGATAGTGACTCTGTATCAACATGCTATAAAGTGTTTCAACCTATCAGAGTGCTACATTTTTTTTTCCTGAGTTTAGCAGTACCTACACTGTCACATTAGAAAACTGCAATCAAATTGCATCACTGTTTCCCTTTCTAAAAACGAATAAACACAGCACACTGCTATCGAACAGAACAGCAACTGCAGTGACAGCCAACTAGTCCACGATAACAATAAAATACATAGATAAACCTATTTGAAAAACAGACTAAGCTAGGGGAAAACTAGCTCACAAATCTATGATGTTGGTTCCATTTCTAATCATTAATCTCACAATCACATGGCATATACACTTTTTTAAAATCTTACATAATGTGACAAAACAGACAGTAAAAAAAAAACATCAATAATAATAATAATAATAATAATAATAATAATAATAATAATAATAATAATAATAAACACAACTTGACAAATATATGTTAATTATTAGGAAATGTATTATTCATTTTAATATAAGACACTGATAAAATTAAAATACAAGTGAAACTTGTATAAATGTGCTCAATCCTGGAAGAGCAGCAGAATTAAAATAATGCAGTACTAACATTCAATACCACCCAATGTATTTTCAGCACTTAAAACTCCACCACTGTTAATGCCAGAAATAGACAGTTCAGTGCTTTTACTGATTTTTTCCTTCTGACATTCTGGTCATCAGAAGAAAGGTTTTCACTCTTTTTCAAGCTTTAATCAAACGTATCTGATTCTGTTTTCTCATTACTACCACAAATAAACAGTACAGTCCTATAAGCTTAAAATGTCTGTTTCACTTCAACCGATCGCATAAGATTATATGTGAGTCCACACTTATGAAGCCGAAATTTTGCAAGCCAATGGCACGCAGAGTGCGTAACAAGGCATACGATTGCGGGCGTCAATGCTGACACTTTTGCTGTCGTTCTGAATGCAGCTAAACCTTGGGAGTGAGTTTTAACGACAACACATGAAGTGAATTGTCATCAGCAGCAGCATCTATAATCTTGTCTTTGAAATATATACTTATACCAAAGATCTTTTTCAGAAGAGGGACCAGTTATCATACTGCTTGTGCTAATAAGAGGTATGAAAATGGATGTTTGATGTTCAAGCTAATTCAATCTCCAGAAATAACATTGCATTGGTTTATATATTTTGTATTTGAAAATTAAAATTGGAAGGGCTGTAGTTACAACAAGCAATCCATCCTATGTTTTTGGAGTCTTGCTTAAACCTGCCTGCAATGCATTTGTATCTGCAGCTGGAGTTGTCTCTTCTATGCTTAGATAATTAATTTAGGACCTGCTAATTGCCAAAAAGGTGGAGCACACATCACTAGAAGGCATCCTTTGATGAATGACCATGTTAGTCTCTGGTAGATTTAAACTGCAGACAAGAATCAATTCATAATCCCCTACAGATAGGGCCCTATGGTTTCAGCTATTAAATCTTACATTTCAAGGTGGTGTAACAAAGTATTAACATGTAGTTAAAAACAGCAAAATATAAACATTTAAAACCCTGAACTCTGTGAGTAACAAAGTAAAAATGCTAAAAGAAAATGAAACTGAAATCCAGAGGATCGCTCTGATTGTTGTGTTTATATTATTGTTATTATTAAAAAAAAAACTGTTCTGGTTTCAAACCTCATTGTGTGCAACAGTATATTCTGAAATGCTGTTTTTCTTCATTGCCTGTCTCTGCGGTGTAAATACTTGTCTGTATTTACCCCTCAGCTGTCAATTTCATCTGATCCTTCCTCCCATTTGCGTTATCAATGATATCAACCAACTCATTAATCCTCAATCCACCTCTATTCTATCCATTCACTTTCATCTAAATGACACTGACTGTCTCCTTATATCTCCTCCATCAACCTCTCTAGCTGAAGCACTCTTAGAACTCATGTCTCTCTTCTCAGCAGTCAGCGTTCTCCTCTCACAGGGGAAAACCATTGTTCTAGTTCACAATTGAGTACCTAGGAATAACTTTGGATGCTATTTGATTTGAAGACCGACTGCCTCCCAATAAATTGGAATGCATTCGCTGTCTTATTCAATCTGTTCAGATCTCTCTCTTTCGTCTGTTTTATGATAACTTCAATGTCTGGCCCCAGAAATAAAAAAAAATAAAAACAATCCTGAGCTTAAATCCACAGCCTTAATTAAGGTATTCCCTATTGTTGTCGCAGCCTATCTTTGGGGGCTCATTTTGGTAGAAAAATATATCTTAATCTTTTGTGATAATCAATCTACTGTTCATATTAATAAAGGCAGTTCCTCTTCCCCTCTAATTATGCACCTTCTTCGCTGGCTAGTCTGGATTTATAATTAATAATGTCATTTTGAAGTCCAATACCTTCCAGGTATCGTTAATAACACTGCTGATTCTCTTTCTCGTTTACAGATCGTGCAATTCAGACATCCAGCTCCCTCAGCTCAACCTTTTCCTCCAGCCATTTCTCCATTCAACTAAATTCATCCAATTTGCATTCTTCTATCTCCGTTCATTCTAAAGCCGTTCTTCCTCCCCAGTTGTATTCTCCCATTCATTCCATATAGGTGCAGCAACATCAACAGCCAAAGTTAAAATCAACCAGTCCGATTTTTGGATTTGTTATCTCCTTGATGGTATTTGCACTCAACAAGTATTGCTGAATGGGGGGGGCCATCTCTCCATCAGGACCATCAGAGGTTTCCTCCCACAAAGACAGGGTTTTTCTTCTCTGCCAAGCAGTTTTATATATATATATATATATATATATATATATATATATATATATATATATATATATATATATATATATATATATATATAGTAGCAGGGCGGTAGGAAAGCCCTGCTATTTAATCATATTGTTTGTGATTATTTTGTTATTTTGTATTTGTTTATGTTATATTTGTGTATATATGATGGCGAACCGCTGTGTGTTTTGTTTGTTTATTATTTATTGTATGACAGCGTAGCTGTGCCTTTAGTTTTGTTATTGTTTTGCAGAGTGGATGGGAAAGCCCATCCACATTATAAAACCTGTGCAGAAGGTTGCCATCTCCCGAATTAATTAAGTGATTAATTTGTTGCTAATCGGGAGATGGTCACCTGCATAAATATCTGTAGCTCTCTGCACTCCGGGTGGGTGTTCAGAGGAGGAACGAGAGTGAGCGAGGAGTGAGAGAGGAAAATAAATCTAAAAACAATCTAAGATCAGTGAAGGCGATTGCCCAGCCTGACCTGGATTGTATCTGTTGTTTTTGTGTTTGTGATTTATTTTGTTTAATTGTTTTACTTTTGCTCTGCGAGCAAGTATTTATTTTTGTTTAAACATGTTATTTATTCTTGTATTTAAAGTAAAAACTGCACACGCCGCTTCTTTTTCTTGGAACTGCAGCTACATGACCTGTATGTTTTTTCTTCTGGTCTGAGTCACAGCAACGCTATTTCCTGCCACATATATATATATATATATATATATATATATATATATATATAATATATATATATATATATATATATATATATACAGTGGCTCTCAAAAGTATTCACCCCCCTTGGACTTTTCCACATTTTATTGTGTTACAGCATGGAATCAAAATGGATTTAATGAGGAGTTTTTGCCACTGATCAACACAAAAAAAGTCCATAATGTAAGTGAAAAATAAAACCTACAAATTGTTCTAAATTAATTACAAATATAAAACAGAAAATAATTGATTGCATAAGTATTCACCCCCTTTGTTATGACACACCTAAATAAGCTCTGGTGCAACCAATTGTCTTTAAAAGTCACATAATTAGTTGAATGGAGTCCACCTGTGTGCAATTAAGGTGTTTCACATGATTTCAGGTTAAATACACCTGTCTCTGGGAGGTCCCACAGTTGGTTAGTACATTTCCTAACAAAAACTACATCATGAAGACAAAGGAACATTCAAAACAAATCCAGAATAAGGTTCTTCAAAAGCACCAATCAGGGGTAGGATATAAAAACATTTGCAAGGCATTGAATATCCCCTGGAGCACAGTAAAGTCCATTATTAACCCTTTGCGGTCCTATGTAGAACCAGGTTCGACATTACGATTTTCCCTTTCTGGTCCAATGTCGGACCCTGTCCGTCATCATAAAAAAAAAAACGAAAAAAAGGGGTGTGTGAGCAATAACCCTAGCAGCCGCACCATACAGAGACAAGCAGACGTAAACAAAGGAGACAGCTGCTTCCTCATCCAGCGCTCAAAGAATATCACAGACATTTGCAGAGCTTTTTGAGATGTTATAGTAATAAAATAATGGCTTGGATCGCATTATTGAGGAGTTTGGTTCGAGTGTTCAGGAGAGGATTTATCAGTATGCACATCTATAAAGAGGTATGTGAAAAATACAGCGGACAAGGGGTGGGACTTGGCTGGAGATGCAGTACAAAAGTCGCTTAGCACTGCAATGCCCTTTAAAGCAGTTTTACTCTGAAAAAAAAATTTAAACAGCATGTGTAAAATAAATTGGACCTGACATGCCTGAGAGGCACTGAATAAATGGACCGCAAAGGGTTAAGAAATTGAGAGAATATGGCACAACTGTGAATCTGTCTAGAACAGGCCGTCCTCAAAAACTGAGTATCTGGGTGAGAAGGCCATCAAGAGGCCTATGGCAACACTAAAGGAGTTAGTCTTCCATGGCTGAGCTTCGAAGACACTGCATACAGCAACAATCGCCTGGGTGCTTCAGAAAACTGGTCTTTATGGGAGAGTGGCAAAAAGAAAGCCATTGTTGAAAAAAAAACTTACATCCAATTGAGAATACGTGGAAAGAGTTGAAAATTGCTGTTCACCAAAGGTCCCCATCCAACTTGACGGAGCTTGAGCAATTTTGCAAAGAAGAATGGACAAAAATTGCAGTGTCCAGATGTGCAAAGCCGGTAGAGACTTATCCAAATAGACTCATGGCTGTAATTGCTGCCAAAGGTGCCTCTACCAAATATTGACTCAAGGGGGTGAATACTTATGCAGTCAATTATTTTATGTTTTGTATTTGTAATTAATTTAGAACAATTTGTAGATTTTATTTTTCACTTTGACATTATGGACTTTTTTTGTGTTGATCAGTGGCAAAAACACCTAATTTTAAATCCATTTTGATTCCATGTTGTAACACAATAAAATGTGGAAAAGTCCAAGGGGGGTGAATACTTTTGAGAGCCACTGTATATATATAACCCCTGGAGACCCCTGGCCATCTTTATATCTTTATTTCTCATTCTCTTTTCCAGTACTTTTGTTCTTCCCTGCGTAATGAGCAAGGTGTGTCCATGCAACCTCTGAGCATCAGCCACGTCCTTTCTTGTCTAGATGGCTCAGTAAGCCAGGGAGACCTTGATTCATCCACTTATCCTTCCTTAGTTTCCCCTTGGGGGTCCTCACTTCCCGACCTTGGAGGTAGATTTGTTCTGCCTCACCTCAGCAAGGGTTGTTGTTTAAGTAGTCAAGGGGAAACCCCTATTCTGTTATCTTTATTCTAGTAGTCCCTTACGCAGGCCTGGCTCCTGCATCGTGAAGTACAGTAAATACATCCTTGTGAAGTACATACATCCTCGTGAAGTACAGTACATACATACGTCACACTTACATTTTATTCCATATATCCAAAGAACTGCTTATGCAATTGTAACAAAACTTGGAATTAAGTTTATTTAACATATCATGTCAGATTGTGGCTATATGGGGGTGACTGTCCATTCATCCATCCCATTGTGATGTCTGTATGGACAGATAGAGACCTCTATATAGTCAGAGTGCTGAAACAGTGATTTTGTTGTGACATTTGAAGAAAATGAAAAAGTCTTCTAGTTGAAACAGTAATCATTTAATGTATTACATTTATGTTTAGTATTTCTGAAGTAATAAAATGCAATTGTATTGCAAGAGCAAAACACATGTTAGCTAGGCGGTAGTAACATAAGCCTAACTGGTGAGAAAGTTCTAAGACTCAGGGGATGCAATGCAAAGCTTTATGTATCTAAGGTCATGCGCAACTGCAGGTCTTGCTGCTGTCAGATTTTGTGGATGTTGCAGTAAATTAGTTTTCTCATTAATCACAAGGATTTCAGAGGAGAGATTTAAAAATGAAGAATGCAGACAGGTGGAAAGCTGCCATATGAAATTTGGTGGAATATGAGATGTTTTTAATTTTATACTTTATTGCCATGTATTTTCTTTTCTTCAGTGTGGGTGTAACGAGGACAACAGTTTTATTGCATGCAAATACAGAGTACAGAACCGACAAACTTACTATGAAATCCATGTTTATTATTATTAATAATAATAATAATAATCTTTATATAGCACCTTTCATAGTGGACCACCATCACAAAGCACTTTACAAGACACTAGACTTGGGTATGTGAACTATGCATCAGCTGCAGAGTCACTTACTACAACGTCTCACCTGTAATACAGAACACAAGGAGATTAAGTGACTTGCTCAGGGTCATACAATGAGTCAGTGGCTGAGCTGGGATTTGAACCAGGGACCTTTTGGTTACAAGCCCATTTCTTTAACCAGTGGCCAACAGCCTTCTGTTTGTCAGGTATTATATAGCCCCACTGCATTCAGATATCTCTGCACTATAGCTACAGCACAGAACATCATACAGAGTTGTTTATGGCTATTATCTAACCCTCCCAGCTGCATCAGGTATTGACAAGCCAGTAGGAAGGACTGGTAGTGGTATGTTACAATAATAAACAATGAGTGCAACTAGCATCCATAACATAATGCAGCCTAGACTTTCCTGTAGTGCAGCACTATAAACCTTATAATAAAGGATGCGCTTCAGACTTTCAGACTAAAGGGAAAAGCTTAGAATGAAACTATATAGATTCCCCCCCACCTCAACGTACTGTATTTATTCCTTTGCGGTGCTATGTCGGACTAGGTCCTACATTACAATTTTCTCTTTCCAGTCTGATGTCTTACCCTGTCCAACAACATAAAAAAAAACATAAAGCACAGGTCTCTAGTTGTTTTTTTCTCTGGAAAAAGCCGGAAAAACCTTTCAATGGCTAAATGGGACTGATAGGTGCCGAATGAAGCTGAAAAAAGGGCGTTTCTCATAGCCCAGTGCACTACAAAGATAACATGGACATAAACAAAGGAGATGCTTCTGCATCCAGCACTCAAAGAATATCATGGACATTTGCAGAGCTTTTTGAGATATTATAGTAATAAAATAATGACTTGGAATGCATTATTGTGGAGATTGGTGATAAAACGAGTGATGATTTATCACAGACGAGGATTTATCACTATGCTTGTTTATAAAGAGGCATGTGAAAAATACACTGAACAAGGGGTGGGGCTTGGCTGGAGATACAGTAGTGTCTGTGGCAAAGTGCCCGCCCCTGTGTGTATTTTGTGTTGTGTGTTAATGTTGGTGTATAGTCATTGGTACACGGGATATAAATGGGTCTGTGTAACACGAGTGTTTAAAATGTATATTTGTATTTAGGCACAAGGACTGCACAGCAGTTCATGTGCAAGTAAAAAGTAATAATATATGAGCACGGGGAATTGCACTTTATTAATTCATGTGCAGTTGTACTGCGACGCCAATTGAATGATTGATTAGCAATCGAGTCTCGGTACAGCTGCATAAAACCTGCATGTTTTCACTCACTCGGGGTTGTGTGTTCGGTGAGTGGAGAACGGGATTGGAGACAGAGGTAATAATAATAGTAATAGTTAAAAACATCAGCTCAGCGTTTGTTTAGTGTTAGTCCATTTTTGTTTCATTTTTTTGTTTTGGAGAATGTGCTGTGTCCTGTGTTTTTGTTTGTCTTGCAACATTTTATTTTCTGTCTGTCTGTGTACTATTAAATGTTGAGCGAGACCATTCGCACAGCTCCACTCAACTCCACCTCTCTCTTTGTTTATTTCCTGGTTTCTGTTTCTGGTCTGAAGTCCCCCACTCCAGTCGTCTTTGTGACAGTGTCCTTTTGCAATTCAATGCCTTTTAAACCTGTTTTACTCTGAAAAAACAGCACATGTAAAATAAACAGCGTGTGTGAAAATAAATTGGACCTGACATGCCTGAGAAGTGCTGAATAAATGCGCTGCAAAGGGTTACTAACTAGGGGCTCGTTTCTGTATACCTATACAATGTCATATCAGGCCAGTACGATTTCGCAAGCAGAATATGTCACGGGTAGGGTGACAGCGATAACCAGTATACTAAAATAACTTAAATATAAGTAGCCATCTACGCCACTTTGGGTTTTAGAAGGGCAAGGACCTTCGTGGCCAAAAAAAAATCTTTTAATTATCCCTACACAGGTTCTTTTCGATCCCGGGGTTCCTCACACACAACAATGGCAACACGGTTAAAATTAATAAAAAAACTTTATTAATTTTCCACAGGGTTAGGTTCACTTTAAAAGTGCACACACAAGGAACTCCCACTAAAACAAACAGAATACAGAGTCTAGAAATACTACTTGGAGCTACCCTCTCGCAGGTAAAAACCCTTGATTAATAATCACAGCAAATCCAACAAAGGAGACAAAGTGCAATAATAATGCAGTTCGTAGTTAGTAGTCCAGAATCATGCAAAGGAATGGAAAAGTTCTAAGAGTCCAAAGATGGGGGTGTTATGCTCCCTCCACCGTCCCTGCCTGAAAGAGTCATCCTCAAGGAGGCGGTACACCCACCGGAACTGTCCTTCAATCCACCGCTGATGACTCTAGAGAGGGGAGATCCCAGGAAACCTGGGAAAGGTCAAAAGTAGCTTTCAGGGAAGAGGAAATACAGGTAAGCAGTTTCACAATCCCTTCTAAATCCAGCTGGACTTGTGCCCTTACATGTCTCCACCTCTTTGTCTCCCCAGCCTGCCTGAATGGAACCCCCATCTGCAGCTCTCTCCTGAACTCTGGAACTGGTAAGTATCGCCGTCATCAACTGCCCCCAGTGGTGCCTCAGAACAATGCACATGATAAGTAGCTGCTAGCCTCCTCCCAGTTGTACAGGTTTAACATGAAATCGCGCAATGAATGTAATCAGAATACTACCCACCTTGCTGGCGTCTTTTCAGGTTCCCAGTACCATATCGCCCCAACCGAGCCTGCTGCGTTCGTCCCGGTAAGTAGTCCACTACCACCGCACAATACTATGCCACTATCTCTATGCCAAGTGGCGGCCCCATCCAGCAAATCTCGGTGGGCAGCATGAAGAGGGAACATAAAAACAACAAGGAGCCTCAAACAAAAAGACAAGGAGCCCCACACAAAAAGAAAATACCGGGGGCACCACAATATAGCCCGTAATAGTTTCCACACTTGTAACAAGTCAGTAAAAATTCTGTTAAAAACAACCCTTTTTCATAAAACCGTCAGTCTCTTCCTTCTTTATATAATAATAGTTATGCGCCAGGCAGAGTCAAATAAGGTGCAGTATACAGACTAGGAGGAAGGTAACACAGCCAAAAAAAGAAACAAATAAATAAAAAAAGAAACAACTGTGGCAAAAGATAAACAAAACACAGTCCCAATCCAACCAAAAAGAAAACAAAGTACCCAAACAAATGGCTGTATTACCTGTGTTCCGAAACTTCTGGAATGATCCAAAAGTTTACAAAGCTCCTGTTTGTATTCCATGCCGCCACTCTCAGACCCTTCTTCCAAATACCATTTACTCCGAGAACCGTTTCCATGCCACCAAGGCTCTCCCCGATGCTTCCCCTTCCTGGTTCTCTAGCCACCCCCTTTATACAACCTCTTCCCCTTGCTCACCCAATCACCAGTTGTGCAGTATGCTTAAGGCAGGACCTACTCAACAGTGCTGATGAAAGTGCAGTGTGGTAACACAGATAGTGGTGCAGTCAAAAATAAAAGCACAGGTTTCAGTTCAGCAGATTCAACAAAACAGTCCACAGTGCACGTATTGAGAAACACAAAATAAAACAACACTAATGCCGCGGTTCGTCAACTGTGACAAATATACGATAGAAGTGGCACTTCTATATCGTATATTCCCTCATTGAGCTTTCAAACAGATAGCTGCTCTAATTCATGCTGTGTGTTTAAAACATAGGTAGAGGCTCACAGAAATTTTAACAGATGGGTGCGTAGCATCTTTGACATGATTTCAGCAGTGGCAGAAACTGCATAAAGTAGGTAATTTAACCAACTGGCACACAATTCTTCAATATATTATTTTTTCAAATAAGAGGTTAAATATTCCAGCACCATGGTGTCCCTAAGTGGCTTATGAGGCGTCATTTACAAAAGGCCACTAAATTTGGAGTTAGCACACACGTAAAGTAGTGAGCCTAACATGCGCAATAAATATAAACTTACCGCCCTATTTACTAATAGTTAACGCATTAATTTACGTGCAAAGTATTTGGCTAATTTACATACAATACCATGCACGCTATATGCATTGTGAGAGATGATAATGTCAGAGACTTACTCGTGACCACCATGCTATTAAAAGCCCCAGCAGGCAGAGGCAACATAAAGTGAAACTGCACTGCTTCCCTTTTAATTTTACCATGTAATCCTTGTCTGATGTAAAAAAAATACAATAAAAAAGCCCATTTCCTTTCTCATTTAATGCATATTTAATAAAAGTCACACAATTATGTATTTTTCATTTTGTTCTGCTTACTCGAGAAATATTGATCGATGAGATGTAGCCTCTTTCTTTCCTTGCCAACATTGCCACCCTGCAGAGCAGGCTCCATGAAATATATGCAGTTATGAAACATTATACCACAATATAATGTCACTATGATACACAAAGCAACGTATTTTGAGTTTACTGGAAATTAAAGAAGCTATGGAGTCTCAACAAAAGGAAAGGACTTTTTTTAACTTCAAGAAGCCATGGAAAGTGCAGAATTACCTTGGAAGGAACTAATTGGTGGGGTTACAACATAGGGTGCACCATATACGACTGAGCAAAAGAGTGGGTTGGCTAGTAGTAGTGCTGGAAAAAATTAAAGAAAGAAATGCAAACATACTCATTTTCTTATACTGGATTCTGCATCAACAGGCATTATGTGGAAAAGTTGCAGAATTAGAACATGTAATGAGCGTAAAGATTTAGAAGTGAGTAGTTTTTTGAGATTTACGATTATACTGTAAATACAGTATAATTGTAAATCTCGAAAAAGTACTCACTTCTAAATCTTTTGTAGTCATTTTTGTATTACTTTAGTATAAATACATGTTAATTTGGATTCATATGTTGTTTTTTACTGACTTTATGTGAACGAAAAGACACATTTGCCCGTTTTTCCATTGGAAATAGTGATATTCTGAAATATCACTGTCCTGGTCACAAAAGTTTGTGGGGAATAATAGCCATTTTCTATACTTGTGAGGCATAAGCAATTAGGAAATAACACTTACTACCCAGGAACAAAAAAAAAAAAAAAAAATTGTTACACGGTGTTAACAATTGATATCATGAAAATGCTGCAAAGTGAACTGTCGATCTTGAGCAGTGATCTGGTGCCCTAAGTAAGTCACGCTTGGTGCTTGGAAGGTGCACTTGCTGTTTTATTCTCAGTCCTGCTTGAGACAGTCTCTTTAACATTTGCTCCAGATTGTTCAGGTGCTCTGTTTCACTGGTTCCAGTTATCAAGATATCGTCCAAATAGACAGCAAAGTGGGATATTCACTGTAAGAGGTTGTCAATTGTCCTCTGAAAAATGACTGTGAAACATGAACATTTTGGGTTGTGGTGATTTAGTTCCACTAATTCCTTAAATAGAACTTTTCCTGGCTTGACTGGCACAGCCAGATTCCTCATTAGTTTATAGGTTTTTGCAAATGGGGATGGATCCTGAACAGTTTGTATTGAAGATAAGTGGTATAATAACAGACACTCTACACACAACATATTCACTTGTAGTACAAAAACACATTTTGTAATCAGGAGCTACTATTAATCATAAAAAGGTTTTTTTTGTTGTTGTTTTTTTACTTTAGAACTATGCCATATGTTATATGCATGTCTTTGCACAGAATACATTGTGCTGAAATTTTGACAAATTCTTAACAGGTTGATTTTTCATTTGTGATTTATAATGTGCACAATACTGCTTTGCTACTTATCCATCCACGTCATATCTCTTGTCCTTCATCTTTTTTGTCTATATTGTAGTTTGTGTTACTCTTTTATTGCATATTTGGTATGTGCTATATCTGTTCTTGGGTGGCAAGAACAAACTTATCATTTCTTCATAAGTGCTCAAGCCAGATCAAGTTTCCTTAGAAAACCAAGGTCGCAGAAGGCCCCAGCAGCTGTCAAGCAAAACTGTGTAAAGCTCTGGGATATGTAATGCTCTGTTCCTGCAAGGTGTTTGACAATGTGTAAATCCATTGAAAAACTAACATGTAGCACTGGATTTAGCAGCTGCTCTAATGGACCCAAATTTCCCCTCTGGTGCCCCTGACTAACATCGAAGCTGGAGGAAATTGATTTGATATCATGCTGGTATGTGGGCTTTGAAAATCGTGATAAGAAAACTAAGCTCATACCTTTGTTCTTATCAATCATCAGCTGAGATCTGTGTTGCTGGGGGAACAATTTTGACATACAGACAATGGCTTGGACAAAATCTCGTAGCTTCTCATTAGTATAAGAGATTTGAAATCTGATTTTTTTTTTTTAAATCCTCGTAAAATTTTGCATCTGCATAATTTTTTTAGATCTAATTTGGAAATGGGTCAAAATTGGCCGTTTTAAAAATATTATTTATTATTATAGATTTTTCAATAATTTTTTGGGCAATGCAGTTTATATATATATATATATAAAAAAAAAAAAAAAAACATATAATACATTTCATAATAAAATACATTATATCATTGAAAACAGCTACTAAAGGCCTTTCTATAGATATATAAGGTTTTAATTTCTGACGTAAGGTTGCCAAACTACAAGCGCTAAACACAAAGTGGTCATATTCAAGCCCAAATACGGTCATTCTACGTAGACACTAAAGGGTTAATAAAGGAATCCTTAAGTAACAACCGTTTTGATGAAATAAGGAATTAGCCCACTGAGACCAGGGTCTTGTTTCCAGTTTTGCCCTAAACAGAGCAAAATACAGAACAAAATGCAAAGCATTGCAACCATTATAAAATATGCAAATATTAAAACACAGAAACACACTCAAGTCATAGCTGAACAGAACTAAAACAACAAAAACATAATATTATTTGCATAAAACCTATATATTTTTTTAATGATGTCAAAACCTATAATTGTCAGGCGTGTCAGGTTCAGTTTATTTTCTTTGTTTTTCTGAAAGGTTGTCTTTTCGTGTATTTGTACATGCTTTTTTGTTGTTTATTTTGTATTAACCCTTTGCAGTCCATTTATTCAGCGCACCTCAGGTCCAATTTATTTCCACACGCGCTGTTTATTTTACACAAGCTGTTTAAATATTTTTGTTTCAGAGTAAAACAGGTTTAAAAGGCACTGAATCACAAAAGCACACTCAGTACTGTATCTCCAGCCAAGCCTCACCCCTTGTTCTTTGTATTTTTCACATACCTCTTTATAGACGTGCATACTGATAAATCCTCGCCTGATCACTCGTTTCATCACCATATAATGTGATTGAAGTCATTATTTTATTACTATAACATCTCAAAAAGCTCTGCGCTGGATACAGAAGCAGCTATCTATTTGTTTATGTCCGTGCTATCTATTGGGGCTATCAGATATGCCCCTTTTTTTCCTGGCTTCATTCAGATACAATCGTTCTCACTCGGCCATTGAAAGGTTTTCTCTGCTTTTTCCAGAGAAAATTGATGACCGCAAAGGGTTAAAATAACAGAATAGCCAGATTGTAATGTTCAGATAACAACTTCTTAAACTTTTTCACTTGTGCTTACTTAGCCAAAATACAAAATATCTGAAATTTTAAATATCTGAAAAGTACATCTGATCTATTAGTCATACTCTAGAAAACTGATTTAAAATGAAGGATATGTAAAGCGCACAAGACAATGCACACAGACGAAATAATGTGTCAGCATACTAATGCAGCTTCATAGATGACATGGAATGAATGTGAAATAAAAATGGCTAGTATTAACTTGCATACAGAAACGGTGATGCCTAAAGGTCATTACTGTACAGCCTGTGGTAAACAGGAGTAATATTATTAATATTTGCAGTAATAAATTAATAAGGCTTTACAAGATTTGTGAGTTTAAAATAACACATTAGGGGAGGTGTTTTTTGACAGCACGGCACAAAGAATACATTTTGTTTTCCATTTAAACAGTAAAAAGTAAAGAGTGGCTGACAGTAGGACCAAATAAATCAACTGTCACTGACTGATGTTGACAGGGACAACACAGTATTTTATCTTGTAAAACTGTAATTGAACTGCTTTGACAGAATATTGAAATGTTTAATGCTGACATGCAGAGAATATTGAAATGTTTAATGCTGACATGCAGTGGGTGACACTGTAGGTAGGGTAATTCTAAGAATTTATTTACACGTGTTTGAAAGACTTACAGGAGACCAACTCACCAGTCTGGTACAGTCTTGGCAGCATCGTCGAGTCACACCACCTGCTGCACCTTATTTTAAACACTTAGAATTGTGTCTAAATTTGTGAATATTATCAGAAATGTGCATGTGAAATAGAGACGTTGGCTTTAGTGTTTATAGTGTAAGTTTATTTATTTAATATTCTGTATTTATTCATAGTCTGTATTCCGTTATACACATTACTGTTATAGACATTAATATTAATTTATTAATAGTAATTTATTTAAAAATAATATGGGTTATCTGAGTCATTACCAACATTCCATACATGTAAGTTTAAACATTTAAACAAGTTTAATCTTAAAATACTTAAACATTTAGGACAACTAAGTGGAATCTAACACCCCTACCAGACATATGAAATATGGTAAAACACAAACATAAGGTCAACATGCTTTACATTTGCAAATTATGTGCATTCCCTTTCATGTAGTGATTTTTATAAGGGAGTTTGAGCTGGGTGCTGACAGACTTCAGTTTGTGATGACCAGTGAAGAAAAAATGGGAGCCAAAAGCCACTAGCAAATCAGCAGCAACTGGCATTCCCTTTAAGAAAACTATAACCCTACAACTGCCTTTGCTGGGATCTTGATTAAGAAAAAGTGATTGCTCTTTATTGCCATAGCACTGTCTGTCAATGTAAAGAAATATTTACATTCATTGGACATTTTTTGTATGTGATTGCAGTGTTTCATTATGTTAATAACCATTAATTGTTTTTTCAAATACATACTTCCAGCCTTTTGCAATATAGAGCTTATTTACTGTCTGCGTGGGATATGTGATTTGGAACATATAGTGCTTTAGTGTGTCTGTGAAAAATAAAGATTTGAATAAAACATAAAAAAACATAGGCCTACACCTTATACTTAATGATTTAAGAAGTAACTTAGTCCAAAGTGTTTTAAATTGGAATATGCACTTATTATTTTGCTGTCAGTCTTCTGAATATCCACGTTTCAAACCAGACACACAAAGAAACCTTTTTAGAAACCTTTAATGGGAATCTCATCAACTTTCTTAGCAATGAAAAGTCTCTTCCATGGCATAAGCTGAATTTCTTTCACTTTAAATGCTCCACCGCACAATTACCTGACTTCATTTGCTCAGCAGAACTGTCGAAACTGAGATTATAATACCTCTTAGATGAACATAGACAGAAATGCAAATGCTTTTCTTTTTTCTGACAGCCGTCAAAATATCTCCAAAATCTCCAAATGAATGCGCATAACCCCCTAGATGTATAAAGTATGTAGACATGTTTAACCCATTTCCCTTTCTGTCTGCAAATTATTATTCTATAAGGAAGTGCTCTTTAGCTATAAGCAAGTCACTGTCCTAAGGGCATGATGCCCCTGTACATCACACTGATCAGCAGCTTGAATTAACGGGCAGGATTTTCAAAAACTATTGTTATTGTATCGATCTTGTGGTATAGTAACGAGAGCTTTAGTAGCAAGTGATTTTCAAACGAAATGGCTAATGAAATCAATCCGTTAATGCCTTGAAACTGAGTCGAAGAGGTCGTTAATGAATACATTAAAAAGCTTAATTGTCGCAGGCCACCTACATCGCATCCTGTCTGGATAAGGGGAACTTGTTAAGCAAAAGGATGTTAACGAGATCAAGAAAAATGAATGGAAGCATAATTAGCGTACAGGGAGGCAGCTCTTCCACCAGCGAGCGGCAGCCAAATGGAAATAAAAACAATTATGGTAATATCTATGTTGTGTATAATTTGTAAACTTTATTAAAATTGTACATTTTGTCATGCAGAATGTACATTTATTTAGAACACTTCACATATACGATTATCTGGCGTGTAGGTAAAAATCGGATGGCGTGGATTAAAAAGAAAAATATAAATAAATACAAATTAAATCCCACTAGTCATTTACCCTCTTTCGGGGGGATATTTTTAAATTTAGTAGTCGCCAATTGATTTTACCCCGTTTTTCTCCCAATTTGAAATATCCAATTGTATTTTAGGCTAAGCTCACCGCTACCACCCCTGCGCTGACTCGGAAGCGGCGAAGACGAACACACTCTGTTCTCTGAAATGTGTGCCGTCAGTTGGCCGCTTCTTTTTACTCTGCAGGCCCGCCATGCAGCCAACCCAGAGCTACAGCGTCGGAGGACAATGCAGCTCTGGGCAGCTTGCAGGCAAGCTAGCAGGTGCCCGACCAGTCTACAGGGGTCGCTGGTGCATGGTGAGCTGAGGACACCCTGGCCAACCTAAGCCCTGGTACTCTATGATTGCCAATGTGATAAATAACCTCAACATGATTAGAAGTATGCGAAGTAGTATAACACTTACAGTATTATAAGTACATTTTATATGCATACAAATGTGAAGGTGAAAGTATACGTTGTACATCATATGTGGGGGAGTCTGATAACATTAAATACATTTAGACAAAATCCATGTCAATGATCTCAATCACATTCCTAGTGTTCTTGGTGCCTGTTCTTTGCTCTTGTGTGGGTAAGACACAGGTGTTAAAAGCCAAGGATGCACTGCAAATCCACAATCACCTAAGGAAACTTTATAGTAATATCTAATATGTCATTTTCTATACCAAGATTTCAGTTGTATAATTAAAATAAAATCTAGAGTAGCGGTCAGCTGTCATATAATGTATGTAGGCAGAATTCAAATATGCTACAGTTGATAATTTCTTGGTAGTAACGTTACACTTTGTGCATATAACACTATATCATTTCAGCAATACAACAAATGTTCTGTATGGTTACAAATTGTTAAAACAAGTGAATAAATCTCCTTCACAACCACAATTATAGAAAAGGCTAAATGATATTTTCATAACTACAAATATTGAATTATCTAGGTTGTCTGTAAGAAATTAACTCTGGTCCTGTTCACTGTCTTTCTCTCTGTATTGTCAGCCGCAGTCTGTTAAATTTCTGATTCAAGGTGAGTTACATACTGTTTAGTTAATAAACACCCTCCTTTAACAAATGCAAATTAACTCGCAAGAAGCATGGCTTGTTATGATATTAACATTATTTCGTAAATAAACAATTTAGGAAAATTACATTAGCACGATTATTTAATAATGAAGTAGGCATAACGACCGCTTGAAAATGTCAATACTACATACCGATTTCTTGATTAACACTGGAGTTATCATTTGAGACCTTTGAAAATCATGACCAATGTCCAGTCCACCTTTTTAGTTATTTTGTGAAGTGCCTTTGAAACGTGCCAGACTGACACAATGGTTACCACACAACTACTAACACATGTGCCATGACACTTGACACTTAACCAATAGGGACGCCGTTTTTATATTTATTTTATATTCAGTAGGATCAGTTATTTTCCCTTTTTTCTCCCCTAATTTAGAGTCTAATTATGTTCCCTCAGTACAGCAATCCCCACAATAGCTCAGGAGAACTGCTGGTCCTCCGATCCCATGACCAAATCGCCTCCTTACATCCAGAAGCTCTACAGCTAGTGTTTGTGTGCTCCCAGCTCTTAGAGGACCAAAGGCCAGCTCTGCAGATGCCGGCTTTGTGCTTCGCCTGGTTGCTTAGCCAGTGGTGTCTGCTGTAGTGTAGTGAGGAGAAACAGTCCCTGCCTAACCCATGGAAATGCCAGAGACAATACAACACTTCCTGTGAAATCCCTAGTGCATACCTTTTCTACTTTGACTGTAAGACTCCCTCTGCACAAAACCCAGTTGTGTCTTTACCAGGTGAGCTAAGAGGCAGAGTTCAGTCTGTAAGGCATGTTTATACAACAGGCAGCTTAAGTTTGGTGTGCCAATGAGAAGAGCCAGTTGAGTGATATGAGGCAGGCCAAATAGAAGGTTAAATGAATGGAGAGTGGAGTTGAGGAAACCCAATAGAAACACAGTTGTAAAGTTCCACAGAGTCGCTAGTGTAAGGTTTGTGAATTATGGTAAACATGGAATTAACTACCTGTTACACTATAATGATTAGACCAGACCATGTTTCAGATATTAACAATGTTTACCATTTATTAGTTCCAAATACTCACATTGCATTCTACATTGAATGTCATTGTTTAGATATAGTATGTGCCACTAGTATTAACAGAGATTGATCAGATTACATTAACCAGTGGTGAGAGCGCTCAAATGCTACACTGATGGGCCACAATGATTCCTGAGGTATTTAAAAGCTTTTCTGTCTGTCTATGCTTTCATACCTGGTATTTATGCTATAACAGGCCCAGAGCACATGTTACAACAGTCTGTTATCGTACTAATTATCGATAGAAATGAGCCATTCAACTGTTACTCTATTCAAGTGCAACCAGTCACTAACCACCTTTTTTTACAAGGTTACCGTGTTTCATGGTTTACCGTATTACTTTCCCATACATTTCTGCACATGCTTTATTTCTCCAATCATTTTAAAATTCACTTACATTAGCAACTCTACTTATGCTAAAGTCACCTTCAGCAAACTGGTTTAACTTTTCTCTCATATGATTACCAATGCATTCCACGCTAGGCAGTGACTTAGTTTATTCCACATGAGAGAGGCAAAAGAACCAGTGCACCCAGTTTCTTTGCACCATGATCCAACCAGTTTTTTTGCTAAATTTATAGTTAGTGCAAAAGACCAAGACAGTATTGGATTCGTAGACTTGAACTGGCATGTTTAGGTATCACCAAAAATGTGTAAAACCAAAACCCAAACAAACCAATCAACGATAAAGTAAATACCTAAAAGCTGTTTAAATATTACATATTTTATTTGACATTTACAATGGCAAACAATTTGTCCTTGAGTGTTTACAAATCTGGGTTCCTGTTTTTTTCTATTAGTCGTTCATTCCTTGCCCTTTGCGTTTGTTGATTGAGCATCATAAACAAAGCCATGGTTATAGAATGACATTTAGCTGTAATATATTAAGCTACATAAAAAACAAAACAAACACCACCATACAATTTAATGAGTACTGGAATATACAGAAGCTTTCGCAAGAAGAAAAGCAATTACTGGTAAAAAATACATATACAGATTATGCAACAGACACTTTTTAAAATGTGTTGTTCATAACAACTAAATAGCAAGAGCAATAATATGGTGCGATATTTAATATGAACTCCTATTTTGAATAATTGCAAAAAAACCCCACTTTTATTAAGGAATAATTTTGTTTAAGTCTTGCATGAACTCAAAGAAATGAACGGAAACACTTTTAAATCAAAATGTATTTTGGGAAGCCTAAGCTTTGCACATTATTACAGGGTTCCGGGGGATAGGGCAACATCTGTCCCAGTTGCTAGTCAGTACAAAGACATCACAAATCTGGGTTAGTGCATGTTGTTTATATGAGCCTCCTCACAACATAAAAGTGTATATAGCCCATATGTTATAGCATAGTTGTGTAGCATCATAATATAGTAATGTTCAAAAAAACAAAATAAAATTAATTTAAGAAAAAAAAAAAAAACACATTTTAACATAAACCCTAGAGTCAAAATTCCTATTTTCTGACGTGGTATGAGCACAGGTTTCAGTTGGAGTGGGGTTGAATAATGGAAATTTACAACATTCGGTTTCGCATTCAGTTTTCTGATGAAGATTTTAAAAAGTGACCAGAAAAAAGAAAGAAAAAAAAAAAGATGGTAAAAATGTTAAATAGTTCAAGACATTTTTAGTTATTTAGTATTTGTGTTGTCACTTTTCACCGTTTGTGGATTCTTTTCTTTTTTTTTTATTATATGCACACCCCTGCAGCTAGACTAATTATTACCCACATCTGAGAGCAGTAATGGGTTGCCAGTATAGTTTATAAGCTTCAATCCAGCAAAACGAGACCAGGACACAGTAGAAACAAAGGGGTGCTGATGAGCTGAGCGACCGCTATAGCAGAAGGCAAGAACTGGGGTTTGAACTGGAGAACAGCAAGAGAAGGAAGAAATCTAAAAGCAAGTTATTGGGAGGAGAAATAAAGCAGCGCGTACTGTTTGGGGGCAGAAAAGGCTGGTTGTGGGGAACTGTGGGCTATGTGATTCCTACAGGCTGGCTTTATGTTGCTGGGGGGAAGCGAGACTGCCCCGCATAAGTGTTTTTTATTTATATTCCCTGTATAAGTTCATGTTGCCTAGTAAAGCGTTAATAGGTAATTTCAAGAACAATAAAATGAAGAAAATACAGGAATTCTGAATTTATTTATGAAATACTGGTGAAAACAATTTATTTATGAAATACTGATGAAAACATTACTGTATAGTTTGGTAAGATTTTGTGTTTTTGAGTTTGTGAGTTGTGTTATGTTCTTTTGTACCCTCTAGTGGCTACCACATCTGACAGTCATGTACCATATCTGATCGTTGTCTTTCCTCGGTTTTTAAACTGCTCTTTGTGTCTTTGTTTTTATTTATTTATATTTTTTAGTATTGAAGTGACAATGACAGTTGCTGCTAACCTGGTATTGTGTCACATGCACCGATGAAAGATCTTGATCAAAAGGCCCAAATGCTTACAAAATGATATAATACATTCAGAGTACCTTGTTTTGTCTTCCTTTTCATTTCCCAGTGTCACTAGGTAATCATACAACAGTACGGTGTAGTGCGAGGGTATAGTGAAGAAAGCCAAACTGCAAAACGATCAAGAATGATGTTCTCTTAATCATAGAAAATAATATACTGTCTGACACAGTCTTTGTTTGGCCCACCATCTGCTTTGATCACAGCTTTGACATGAAGTGATATAGACTCCATAAGGTGCTGGAGCTGTAGCTGAAGTCTCTGTCAAGGTCCTCAAACCATTCACATGCAATTATGGATGAGTGCATCTTGAAAGTAGTAATTGCAACATATCTGGGTGGACTTGATCCACTACAACTCTTAAGACAGGCCCTAAGTTTAGTTTTAAACAGTAGTTACAGGGGCTTTAATAGTTTTCCTTAACATTGGTCCAAAATAAAAACGAACAAAAAAAATGTATTAAAGTTTCATAAGTACTGACCCCAGCTCACCTTCATTAAAATGTGGTATGAACTGACCTCCTTTGCCTTCATCGCAGCTTCTAGTCTTGTCATAATATGTATTGTACAAGTTCTCTGAGGTGATATCTTTTTCTTCTCAACAGATCTGTTGAATACTTTATGATATTTTCACCAAGAGCATTGATGTGTTCACCCCAGTGTTAAAGTATTGGTATTGCATGTTACTCAGAGGAATAACTTTGAAATGAATAGAGGAGGACACTACTTATGGGCATCACTATAATTAGAGTCCCAATTGACATGTGTTCAAATGAAAACCTATCCAGTTCTCCTTACTTGTGCTACTAGCCATCTCAATATCACATCAGGGTGCAATAAAGCCTTCATGCTCAGACAATTTGCTGGTTTCAATGAGCTTATATAATATATAAGAGCCCCAAAACCTACTGGGAAGGATTTTATTAAAATTAATTATTAATGCCATCATCAAGAAGAACCACAAACAACCTACAAACAAGACTAATGCTAGATATGGCTGTTCCCAATAGAATAAAAGTCAATACAATTAAAATGAAAGCAAAACTCAATAAGAAACCACTGGCTTTAGACTTCACAAACTTTTTTTTCCTTTGTAGTCCACAGCAACTTTATCAACAACCTAATAGTTTGTCTGCATACATAACTGGAAGAGAAACTTGGCATTTACCAGTGCCACCTTGTGGTGGCTTTTTGTTTGTTACTTTATTTCAGAAACATGTTAGGCTTGTATCTTTTAACTCAATTGGTTTTGTTACGGGTCTCGGGCAGAGAGCCCATCAACAGAAGATAAAGTGTTTAATCTGTTAAAATAGGAAAAGTAAAGACAGGACTAAATCAATTGTTGCTTGCAGTCTCTCGGTTTTACTACTGAAAGTTTTAAAACATAAAACAATCCATCACTTCACTGAAGAAGTGCAGAGAAGAACAATAATAATCATGACAATAAAATAATAGCAATAGAACATAACCAATAACAAGCCTTTTGAGATAGTCTTCATATTGGTATTCAACCGCTATCTAAGCTGTAGTATATTCAAATAAAACATGACAATCACAACAAAGAAGCATTCCACAATGGATAGTCTGTGTCATTTCTATAGTTATGCATTCTCCATATTCATGTTATATAACTAGCATCACTATTTTAACACGTTCAGACTACTTCCATGGCACTGTTGCACTATTATTAATCATCAGTTCAACTACAAATATCATTCAAGTCTAAGCATCCTGAACACAGTGTTAATAATGGTACATACAACTCACAATAAGGTATAAGTTTTAGTAATTCAAAACATGCATTTACATCACGTTATACCATGCCTAAATTCTACCTTTTATTAATTAGCAAAATGAAACACAGAATAACAAACATCACAGAAATATCAGTTTACACTGATTATTGGCATCAGGATAGTATGGGCTTAAATTTATTATCAGAACACCTTCAACTGTAATATTTCACAAGCATTTTATATATATTTTAAACCAGTTTGTTTCACTTTGAAAACATAATCGCCATCTTGTCTTCACTGACTAACACTATCTGTATTATTATCCCCACGTGGTGATCTCCACTATAATGGCCGATTCTAAATGTGCACTTTTATATATTAAAAATACATATTTAAACCACCAAAATAATGCACCAAACCCACAGAATAATAATCTACGGCATTTATCCTTGTGATTTATGGCGTTCCAATGCTATATTGACTCTTACTAACCTGTTAAAATAGGAAAAATAAAGACAGGACTAAATCAATTGTTGCTTGCAGTCTCTCGGTTTTACTACTGAAAGAAAGCATGATATCACCACTAACTGATAGCGCTGTCCTGCATTTAGGCTGCTCCACCTAGTGGCTGTATCAAATAGTGCAGTTTACTAGGCTTTTCCTTTAGGTTCAAGGAGGACTTGACGTGTTCCTATTTTAAAGGTACAGGTAAGTAAAAAAAAATAAAGTGTCCATACTTTTTCATGTATGAATTCTCACTTTTCATGTGCGTCACATGCTCCCTGACAAAAATAAATGGCTCCTAACATTACTGAATAATTTCAACTTATTTACAAATCTTATAGTGAAAAAAGAGAAACTGAAAATTGCTGATGCTTTTAGCTTACTTTAGTATACACTAATAGGAAATGGAACTGATACCAGTGTATTGTAGTAGCGTGTTTGGTATGGTACAGTTCCCCAAACAGGTAGAGGTGGAACAGTGTAGTAAGCTAGACCCGTGGTATTAACCATGGTTTGTGGCTGAAATGATGGCTGTCCCAATCGACTGTAAGTGAAGACTTGTCTAGGTCTTCTTTCCCTAGTGGATCTTCTTACTAGATCAGTTGGACAATTTCCTTGTGGACACAATGGCACTGGTCCGCTTTGACTGTCTTCTGGGGACGTGGGTCTTCCCTCGTGATCATGGTCACTTCCTGCATTTAACAGTTCAAATTGAGCTGGGAAGTTCTCTCCATCAGACTGTCCTTCCTGTTCGGGTTCTGCCTCTTTCATCTCTGCATTGTACCTTTCTTGTAATGACGCTCTCCTCACCAGGTTTTCTCTGGACATGATGCCATGTTCATTCATTTTCTGAGTCCTATTACCTTGCGGTGCTTGATCTCTTCGAAACCTCAGCCAGTACTGAGTGCTCGTGTCTCCCTCATCATCCGATGTGTCAGTACTCGGTGTCAGTTTTCTCGCTTGATTTCCTCTATCTCTTATTTTCCTTCTCCGTTGTTCAGTTAGTGGTTTCTGTGTTTGCTGTGATGGCAACTCTACAGGAAGATCATTCACTAGTAATAACAGGTTCCGATGTAAAATACGGATCCGGGGTTCACCAGACTCTGGCTGGATTTTATACACTGGGCTGTCATTGATCTGTTCTTTTACTTTGTAAATAGTTTTCTCCCAATAGGATCTTAATTTTCCTGGGTCACCTCTCTCACTCAGATTTTGCACAAGCACTCTGTCTCCAGGCTTAAGAACTACTCCCCTCACCTGCCGGTCATAGTATTTCTTGCCTTTTGCATTTGAGTGTCTGCTATTTTCAGAAGCGATCTGATATGCCTCTGTCATCCTTTTAGCCCACTTTTCTGCATAACCTTGTGCCTAATCCTGTTCTTCTCTTGTCCCTAATCCGAACAGCAGATCAATTGGTAGACGGGGGTGTCGACCATACAACAAGTAAAATAGGGAATAACCAGTTGCCTCATGTCTGTCTGTTCAGTTGAATCTTTCAGCTGGATTGCCTTGTGGGTGATATGGTGTTGTTCTTGAATGTCCCACACCGGAGAGCTGATGTAAAGTTCGGAATAGTTCATTTTCAAACTCACGTCCCTGGTCGTGGTGTAATTTAGATGGATATCCAAAGCGTGGAATAAGGTCACTGAAAATTCTCTCTGCTGCAGTTTTGCCTGACTTATTTTTAGTAGGATAAGCCTGTGCAAATCGCGTAAAGTGATCCACAACTACCAAGATGTATTCAAACCCTCCTTTACTAGGTTCTAAGTGGAGGTAATCAATTGAAACGAGCTCGAAAGGTGAAGTGGTGGTGATACTTCTCATTGGTGCTTTCACGTGGGTGGTAGGTTTTTTCTGTTTAATACAGGAACATCTTCTTGTCACATACTCTTCAATGTCATTCTTCATGTATGGCCAATAGAACCTGTCCCTGGCCAGACTTATGACCCTTTCTGTCCCGACATGACCCATGTCATTATGAAGATGCTTCAAGACCATCTGTTTGAACCTTCCTGGCAAGACTAGTTGTTTTCTCAGGTTGGTCTTTTGATATAAAAGTCTTCAATGTGGAGCTTGCCCCACTCATGCAAGAGTTTCTTAGTAGTGCTGCTCACCCCACGTCTTGCTTCACCCGTCAGAGTCCTGCTCGTCTCTTTGAGCCGGAGTACTTCTCCAATAGCAGTATCTTCTCTCTGGGCAGTTCTCAGTTCACCTGGATCGATGGCTGACAGTGATCCACTGATACAGGGTCCTTCAGGTTGACTTGGGGATGTCATATTAATAACTGCAACCCAGGGGACTTCCTTCCCTTGTGCCATGTGATGCCCTTGCCATGCTGCATGGATGACTTCAGGTGATAGCTCCTCTGTACATCCGGCCACATACCTGTTTATATCAAGAGGACACCGGGACAGTGTGTCCGCATCCACATTGACTTTTCCAGGGCGATATTTTATGTCAAATCTAAAATCAGCTAACTCCCCTACCCAGCGGTGACCAACGGCATTGAGCTTTGCTGTGCTTAGGATGTAGGTTAAGGGGTTATTATCGGTATAGATAGTGAAGTGGGGGGCATAAAACAAGTAGTCCCTGAATTTCTCACAGACCGCCCACTTCAAAGCTAGGAACTCAAGTTTTCCTGAGTGGAGGTGGTAGTTTTTTTCGGTTGATGTTAGCGTCCGAGACCCATAGGCGATGACCCTGAACTTCCCATTTTTCTGTTGGTATAGCACGGCTCCCAGACCGTCTTTTGATGCATCGGTGTGCAATACGAAAGGCAAGCTGAAATAGGAGAGTCGACCAACATATCTACCAGTCTTTCCATCACACTCTGATGTTCTTCGACCCATCCTACAAGGGCCCTTGATGAGAGTTGGCTTCCTTTCTTCTTTCCTTGGAGAGAGTCTCTTACTGGAGTTTCAGGCTTGGTTGTTTTCACTTGAAGTAGTTCATACAGTGGTTTTGCAATTTTGGAGAAGTCTTGAATATAGGTACGGTAGTAACTCAGAAACCCAAGGAGCTGGCGGACTTCACCTACTGTGCTGGGCCTCTTGTCTTTCAAACTAAGAACCGCTTCCAGGTCTTTAGGGTCTATCTGTACTCCCTCTGCTGAGACTAACCGTCCTACATATCGAATTTCTCGCTTGAACAGCTCACATTTTGTTGGCCTCAGCTTGACACCATGGCTCATCAGTGATTTCAGCACCCGACGAACTCCAGCCACGTGATCTTCAAAACTTTTAGCATAACACAGGACATCATCCAGGTAGGGTAAGCAACACTCATCCCGTAAAGTGCTGAGCATCTCCTCCATGCCCCTCTGAAATGCCGCTGGAGCATTAGTCAATCCGAAGGGGATCCTTATCCACTCATACAGCCCCCAAGGAGTGATGAATGCGGTCAGATGTCGAGAGCCCTCCACCATGAATCCCTGGTGGTAGGCTTTGCCCTGGTCTAAGATAGAAAACCAGCTGTAACCGCCTAAGATATCTGTAAGGTCCTGAATCCCAGGCAGTGGATGGCAATCTGGCACCGTCTTCTGATTTAGCTGCCTGTAATTAATACATAGCCTCAACGTTCCGTCCTTCTTATGTACGCAGACAACTGGAGATGAATGAGAAGATTTGGACTTGACTATCCACCCTCTTGCCAACAGACCCTGTATGTAATCCTTCACTTCTTTATAAAGGGGTTTTGGTATGGATGCATACGTTCGCTGTACAGGGATGTCATCCTTCAAGTTGATCTCCATCTGTAAGCTTGGTATACATCCAATGTTATCTTCATCACGTGCAAAGGCTGCAGATTCCTCATACAGCATTTGGCGGACCCTTTCTTTCTGTTCTTTGTCGAGGTGACTTAGATCTACAGGAGGGTTCCATAGAGCCGTTGCTGAAACAGTGTCATCATCCCCAAAATGTGCTTTTGAGTCCATACCAATGGTATTTACATCAGCTTTGCAATCGTTAACCTGGGCACCGGTCTGAGGCAACATAGAGATAGGCTGGATACTCCCAATTACTGTTCGGCGAGGCATTGTTATATCGTGTCTAGTATAGTTGCCAATTGGCGCCTCAATATAGGGGGCCTCTACATTGTGGATTTCAACAAGACCATCAACAATGTCTAATTGTTCTAGATGCACACCCTCGTCTTTAGGCTCAAACAACACGGCAGTCTTGTCGGTCTCTGGCTTAAATGGCACTCTGCATTTAACATAGACAACTTGGCCCTGTAGAATCACAACATTCTGTCTCCCTATCTTTACCAAAGCGCACTCCTCCTCTACAGTGCACCTGTTCTGTACAACATTTACTATAACACTCGCTTCTTCTTCTTGAATTCCCATAGCTCTGCTCAGGAGGTTGGCTAGCATTGTCATGGCTTTCTGTGTTCCCCCTGCATGTCTTCTAATCACTTCCTCGATTACATTGAATCCTAACAGTGGTCTTTCTAGCACCATGCGACTCACTAGAAAAGGTACCCGAATTGACGGATTGGAGTGGCCATCTCCTGGCAGGTCCACTTGCACCTCGATCCAACCGTCAAACGGTATCGCTTCCCCGTTCACAGCAACTACATCACAGGAATGAAATGAAAGGTTTGAATAAAAGACTACAAAACAGAAGTACTTCAGAATAAACAACACCCAAGCTTTGGCTATCACGGTGCATTCTTATTCCTTCTCTTTCTGTTATTCTCTCTCTCTCCACTCACTAACTGCTCCACGCTCTCTTGACTCTCCAAACAAACATTTCTTTGTCCACTATTATACTATGTGGGTAGGGGTTGATTGACAATCAAGCAATCAATCACCACCTGGCCACATTTCACACTTTTCCTGTGTTCCTCCATTTATGAGCCAAGATGGTCACCAGCCAGAGAAACACACACTTGGATGTGCAGAGCCTCTGCTCTGCCACAGTGACAGTGGTTAACTTAATAACCTGATGAACCTTGTGTGGACAAAGTTTCTTTAAATCTGTGCAGCTTTCCTGTAGTCCTGAGGAAGAACTGACAGACATCATCCCAAAATTGCAATCCAATTCAATCATATTATATCCCTGGATTTACATTTTATTCTCCAGTTACAGAATATTTGTGTTGTTTTCTTTGTATGACTTCATAACCACAGTGTCCTAAAGACAGCATCTTCATTTCCTTTTAATCACATGCTTAATAATTAGAGAACAGACCTACTAGCCCATTGTAGTCTTCATGCTTTGCTAAACTAAGTATTTATTTTAATTTAGCTGTCTGGGATCCACATATCTCTTAAGTAAAATTAGTTTGGCTCTCTCAATCCTCAGTGGACAATAGTCCACATCACAAAGACACTGGACAATCTATCAGTATTCCTTCTGGTCACCAAGTCCATGAATAAACACAGGCCTTAACCTTATAGAGGGAGGTTGCTTAAAGGTAGCTTTGTAGAACTGACTTAAGTATACTGTCAAACTTTTCATCAGAACCATCGGAACTTGCATTAGAATTGTATGTAGGTAAATGTTGAACTAGCTACACTTATTATATATTGCAACTCTTGGCTAGACTGACATAATTCTACAGCACACACACATGCTGACCTATTTGCATGCCTCAATCTTGTACAGCAGTAATACTAATGGAACCTTATGAAATGAATTGACAAATATTTCAACTATGTCTTTCAAGTCTTCCATGCCTCAAAAATGCCCTAGCAATCAAAGTGTCTTAATCTAGGCCTCCAGAGGTGTAACCCTAAATATTTTTTCACTAGAACGTCTCGTGACACCTACAGTAATTAACTACACATTAGAAACTGCTGATGTTGCTCCAGTGGATATGTTTATTCTAAAAAGAGATTAGTATGTGGTGGAAATTGTTATTATTATTTATTTATTAGCAGTCACCTTTATACAGTGTGACTTATAGTTCTTACAAAATATCACAATACAAAGTATTACATTGCAAAATACTACATTACAGATCACTTACAAAGTACAGTAAAATTAGTAGAAAGAAAGATCAAATTTAGATAAGACAAAAATAAAGAACAGAGTAAATAATTACATTTAAAAGCAAATTCAACTAAGAGCAATAAACATAAAGTAAAGATATTTGCTTATAAGAGTAAATTCCATTAAGAGAACATAATAAGTACTATAAATAGATAAGGACGACTTCAAATAAGAGCAATTACAAAAAAACCTGAATACAGATACCGGTAAGAGTAAAATCAAGTACAAAATACAGAAAATAGTTATAATTAAGAGCAGTAGCAGAATATGGCAAAATATGGAGCAGTTCAGTACAAGTACAAAACGATGCAAGTACTGGTATAATTGAATGACATATAGTCCATTATGGTCAAGAGTTGAGGTTTACAGATGCTGTCTGAGCAGGTGTGTCTTGAGGAGGTGGTCAGGGACTGAGCGGTCCTGATATCTGTGGGTACGTCATTCCACCACTGAGGGGCAGAGGGTGGATACAGCTAATCTGCTGGTGCCAGAGGGGGCAAGAGGGGGTGTAGGGAGAAATAATAGTCTGAAGATAAGAGGGAGTATTGAATTGGATGCGAGCAGCAACAGGGGGGCAGTGGAGGGAGAGGAGTAGTGATGTAGCATGGGAGAAACGAGGAAGGGAAAAGACAAGGCGGGCAGCAAAGTTTTGGATCAGCTGGAGTGGATGGATAGCAGAGGCAGGGAAATCGGAAACACTAACAACTCAGCTTACTGCAGTCCCTAAAGATGTAACTGCTATTTTCCCTCTACACATGGAAACCCTGAACACAACAGCTTTTATTTTGTGTGTGAGCACAATCAGGATTAATTGGCTTGAGTACAGAGCTTAATAAAGGCATAACAGAGATCCCGACAGGCACATAAACAGCTTCTTCTTCAGCAACCTAAGCTCCCTTTGATGCAATACAGCAAGGACTATTTAGATTTATAAACAAAATGTTTAAAATAGTTTGACTGAATGTATGCTTTAAAGAACTCAAATTGCATGCATATGAAAAATTCTACAGTATAACTGATGCATAATTATGTATCTACAAAATACAACACAATCTAACACATTATGTCAGTTTTTTTTCCCAAATAACGCACGCTATTCTCTTATAAAAAGCATTTATGTAACTTAAGTTTCTTTTTTTTTACATTTTTTACTCCTTATGACTTGCACAAAGTCGCATGTATTGTAACGATTACAATTTACTATTTGCTATATCCAGTCAATTATTAAGAGTTGTTTGTTTGTTATGCTATAAACATTTTAAAAACCTGTTTGATGCATTTAATGCAGATGTTCAGTTAAATAGTAAACAATAGTCACAACAACTGTTTCACAGGACAAGACAAGAGAAAGAGATATAACAAGTAATATAACTTGCTATTTTAAGAAATAAGTAAGGACATTATATTCAGTTTTTTTCTGAAGAGACGAGTAAAGAATAATAAGTACCTTTTTTCAGTAACATATCCAACACTGTCAGCAACAGCATTTTATTTGCCATTTTGATTGCTTCCCTGCATTGTGTGGTAGCCTAGTAGTCTCATTCAGTCTTTTTTGTGTGTATAGAAAAAAAACAACCCAAAAAACACTACATTTTCAGAAGTTTTGTATGAAAAGAGAATGCTGGTAAATTTACTAACCCCCAAAAGCTGGTAACATTTCATCAATTTGGAAATCAATGCAGTACATTACAGCTCTAGACAGCAAATAGAATGAAGCATATTCCACATACTTCTGCTTTTATTGTTTTGACAAGCGACTTATGTGTCTATATCTAGTTTGTTTGCTTGGCCAGCTGTGCATGAAAGTAATGACTGCTTTGATGATATCCAGTTTTTCAGCCAAAAGAAAATACATTGCTAACAGCTTTAAAGTGAGATGCTGTGAGAAAACTGGCAAATCGCTGTATGAAAGAAAAAATCAACAAAAAATTGCCTGAATTTACATATATTCAATGCAAAAACATAATTAAAGTAACGCTAACCCTCTGCAGTCCTATGTTGCACCAGGTCCGACATTAAAATTTTTCCTTTCCAGTCCAATGTCAGGCCTGTCCGACATCATCAAAAAGGCATCAATCACAGGTCCCTAGTCGTATGTTTTTTTCCAGTAAAGTTATGTCAGGTCCAGGATCAGCAAAAAAGAGGCCTTTTTCTCTCCTAGTACTTTTTCCCAACTGTTGCTGGCCCTGGTTCAAAAGAGATAATGGGACTGCCCACTTGGAGGGAGGGGGGGGGGGGGGGGGCGGCACATCTCAAAAAGCATCAATCGGCCCCCCTTTTCTTTTTACCACTGTATGTCTGTGTATTGTGTCTGTATTGTTCGTCTCGAATATAATTCGTTGCATCGAACGAAAGGTGTAGGTCAGCGAGTTAATTGTCTTTATTATTATATATCCCTGTAAAACGGTTCGGGGAAAAACTCTACCCTGATATCTTTTTAAATTTTTTAACAAACTAATTTCAATTTTAGTGGAACAATTCATGTTTAAATAAATTACAATTTATATATATATTATATATCGTTGACCCCTTAAATAATATATAATAGATATAATTATTATATATATATATAATATATTATATATCCTTATTAGATGGAAAAACACTATAATCTAATCTAACCGCTCGGCAGAGAGGAAAAACTCTACCTTTGTGGGAGGAAACCTCTGGTGGTCCTGGCAGTGAGATAGCTGGCAATACCTGATGAGCTGAAATAATATCAAGGAGAGACGAGTGAATGTAAGAATCCACCGCTGAGGTAGGACTGGTTGATTTTAACTTTGACTGTTGATGTTGCTGCACCTATATGGAATGAATGGGAGAATACAACTGGGGAGGAAGAACGGCTTTAGAATGAGCTGAGATAGAAGAATGCAAATTGTATGAATTTAGATGAAAATCAGTTCGCTGAGTGGAGAAATGGGTGGAGAAAAAGGTTGAGCTGATATGTAAATGGGAAAGAGCAACAGCAGTGTTATCAACGATACCTGGAAGGTGCCTTTATTAATATGAACAGTAGATTGATTATCACAAAAGATTAAGATAGATCTGTCTACCAAAATGAACCCCAAAGATAGGCTGTGATGACAATTGGGAATACTTCAAGTGAGTCAATGGATTTAAGCTGGGGCTAGACATCTGATAACCATTGATTAAGAGAATACCACCAAACCGATAGAAGAAGCATCCATATGGAATGAGATGTCATAGGGGCCAGGACTGAAGTTCTCATAAAACAGAGAAAGGTCGTTTCAGTGCTGAATGAGAGAGATCTGAAAAGACTGAAAGAGACAGCGAATGCGTTCCAATTTATTGGGAGGCAGTTGGGCTTCAAATCAAATAGTATCCAACGTTATTCTTAGGAACTCAGGAGTGTAAACTGGACCAATGATTTTCCCCAGTGAGAAGGGACCACTGACTGCTGAAAAGAGAAACATGAGTTCTAAGAGTGTTTCAGCTGGAGGGGCTGATGGAGGAGATATAAAGAGAACATGAATGTCATTTAGATCAGGGGTCTGTGGAACCAAACAACATTTCTCTTAAATTAAAACAAACAATTTATTTAATTTGGCCAACTTCACCTCTGTCGTTCCGCTGGCTCAGCACTTCGCATACAGTTACTGCATAAGCACTGATTACGTACTTCCACGTGACGTTGGCCTTGAACTGTTGCCTAACAACCACTAACAGACTGCAGGCGGTGTGAGAAAATCACTCCAGCAACAACAGAGAAGCTGGCTGTGAACGTGCTGGGCGGCAGATCTAATTAATGTTTTTTTTTTTTAGATGTAATGCATTGATAAAGAAACTCAGAGGGGCCGGTATCATGGCAAATCCCCCCCCCCCCCCCCCGTGACATGTCAGCGTTCTGTTGCTATGCACGTCACTGCTTTTGCTCCACTGGTCTTGATATTTGGAGTTCATTGACGCTGTCATAAAATTGTCTACACAGCGAAACAAAACTGCATCAAACAATTTATCTTTTTACAGTAAAAATTTGTAGTGCTGTGGGGTTTTTGTCCCTCGGAAAAGTTTATCAATTGATATGGATTAATTGAGAGCAGTATATCGCTACCTAGGTATGGGTGAGTATCCTGAAAAAAACACCAAAGAATAGCGGTATCAGAAGGGAAGCCAGTACAGTCGTTTTGAAAGGTAAAAAAAAAAATATTGAATACATTACAAGTTATTGAAGCCATCTCGTATTTTTGAAGACATTTAAATAAATCACTTTGTGGGTGTAATTTTTATATATATTTATTTATATATATATATAATAATTATATAATAGAGTATAAATATATTTATATATATAACAAAGGTGTATTATTTTTTATAACACAGATTTAGTGCAAGACCATGCATGAACATTGCTAAAGACTAAATCGTTTGACTTGTTTATTCCTTTAACTCAATTTTTGACATTCCCTAAATATTTCTCACACTATACAATGAAGCTGCTGTACAACCTATATTAACCATACTGCCCTATTGGAGTAAATAACAATATTTGGTGATCACAAACTTATTGGCACCTTTTCAATTAAAGTCTGTAAGTTAAGGTTAGTCTTAACTGAGCTAGTTAAAATACTATTCATCAATTAGAAACCACTACTTATTAATTTAGCAATATTATAAAAACCATTAGCTGTAAAACAAGCACAGAAACTGACGCAAAGTAGTTTGTGCACTTAGCACAGTATGGTCAAAACAAAGGAGTTGAACCTAGATGTGAGAAAAGCACTTGTTACAATAATTACTTCAGCAGCAGGGGAATCGATAAAGAGTGTTGTGGGGGGAAAAAAAAAAATTTAACACGAAAATCCACAATAAACAAGAAGTATCTGAAGACTAATTTAACAGAAACGACGGAAAGAAGTGGATGTCCCGGGAAAATTACGACTATAGCATATAGAATTGTTTGAGCAGCTCGCAAAAATTCATCACTAACAGCAAAGGATTTAAAGAAACATTTGGCATAGCAGTGCATGAAATAACTATACAAAGGTACCTAACACAAGGCCGATACACAACCTTAATATTAACCACATTTGACACAATTCAATAATAAAAAAAGCATCTTGAATGACCTATTTAGTTAAGGGTGCCAATACTTTTGTCTGCAACTGTATGTGTATTCATGACAACTCCCTGATTGTGATCCATAAGCATGGCAAGATTATAAACATCAACATGACTACTCACAAATATTTGTAGAAATTATTACTAGAATATACTTCTAACATATTGTTTATTATGTGCATTTTTTATTTGAAAAGTTACAATTTTAATATAATGTTTGCGTTACAGTTGTGATCATTTAAGCTATTCTACTTTATTTGTCTTACTTTTCAAAAGGTATTTATGACAGAACTTAAACCAGCCATATGATATGAAATATAATTCCACTGTTAGATCTCTTTAATAATTTTTAAATATACATAATATAGTATATATACTATTGGTTGTGGTAAATACTTTTTTTATGTACAATCTTTATTTGTACCTTAAACAATATTTAATGTAGTTTATATTTACTGCAAAAGCTCTTATGTAATAATGTGAAGAGCAATCAAATAAAATACAATCATTTATGATACAAAAAAAAATGGATAAATATAAAAAATAAATATAATAATATGAATAAATGCCAATAAAAACACAAACATAGCTTTGAGTAAGTAAAACAAGAGCAATCAAATAAAATACAACCATTTATGATAAAAAAACATTGATAAATATAAAAAGTAAATATAGTAATAAATAATATGACTAAATACCAATAAAAATGCAAATGTAACTTTCAGAAAGTAAAATGCTGAGATGTTTTACCCTATCTTCTCTTCGCATCATGAAACCCATTTGTCACGTGACTGGTACGCCAACATGTCACATGACTCGGGGGGGGGGGGGGGGGGATTTGCCATGACACCGCCACCAAACCTCAAATGGGCCGCCACCTGCCGACCCCTGAATTAGATGAAAGAGGACAGATGGAATGTGAATGAGCATCACCACAAAACTTCACATATGTAAAAAACTGTATCCGTTCAAAATGCAGAATGAGGAATAGAAATTATTGCACAGCTGTCTGCTGCCAGAATGTTTGATGGGACATCCATAAGAATCTTTGCTTGTTGAAAAAGCAGACGGGGCTGTAGAGTGAATAGGAGAAACTGCAGACACATGATTCCTAAAATAAATAAATAGATTAAAATGTTGTCGTGACAGGGGAAGATAATATGAGGCGATGTCCAAAAGCAGACTCCTCTAGTCTCCTCATCAGAGGTAGAGAGGGGAATGGAAGCACAGACTGCAAGCGGTAGTGTAGAGATTATTGAAGAATCTATTAAAGATCATGTAATCAGTGTGTTGTCCAATGCTAACCGAGAAGCTGCTTTGGCTGAAAAAGCTTTATAATACTCATAAAAATGGTACCGCCATATCTGACAGAGAGATCAACAATGTTAACCCTTAGCGGTCCATTTATTCAACGCCTGTTAGGTGCGTCAGGTCCAATTTATTTTCACAAGTACTGTTTATTTTACACGTGCTGTTTAAAAGTATTTTTCACAGTAAAACAGGTTTAAAAGGCACTGCATATAAAAAGGACACTGAGTACTGCATCTTCAAGTCAAGCCCCACCTCTTCTTCGCTGTATTTTTAACAAACCTCTTCGTAGTCGTGCATACTGATAAATCCTCTCTTGATCACTTGTTTTATCAACAAACTCCTCAATAATGCAATCCAAGTCATTATTTTATTACCATAGCATCTCAAAAAGCTCTACAAATGTCTGTGATATTCTTTGAGCGCTGGATTCAGAAGCAGCTATCTTGTTTGCTTATGTCCGTGTTATCAAACTGGTACTGCTTGGAGACGAATTCCTTAGAAATGCTTAAATCATTATTCTAATATAACACATAGTCGGGAGTAAAAAGACACACATAGCTTGAGTTTCAAATTTTACAGAAGGTCCCGATGTCCTGTAAAAAAAATCAGAGGATAAAAATCATGGATAAAAAGAAATGGATGGTTGCCACAGGACTAAATTTCACTGATGACAGTAAAAATTCTGAATCCACCTGTTAATGAGGTGATTTTTAATCCAGTGCGAATCATGCTTTAGTCTACAATGAGAAACAACATTCAGAGAGCATGTGCTGGAATGAAGATTTTCTTTCATCAAACAGAAAAAAAGGTAAAATACACAAATGACTAGCGTATTTAGATATTTTACAACACAGATTGATTTGAAACAGGTTAAAATTGTTTTAATACTAACATTCAAGGTCCTTTTCCAGAGATAAAGGACCTCATATTGACCAATTAGGTTAAAGGAAATCTCAGAACCATTTTGTAATGAGAGATAAACTCATGCAAAGGGTGCTCCCACCACTCAGACCACAAGGAATTAACTTTTAAGCCAAATTTCAAAACCTGTTCTTGCTGAACTGTTCAGCACTTCCACATAGTCCTCATATCCATACTGGTTTCCAGCTAATAAATGCTGTCTGAATTTGTTTCTGTTGTTAACATTTCGTAGAAGGTCAGAGTTGAGCTAAGTAAACACTTAAATGCTCCATCTGTTCCACTTACTCATCATGTACACTTTGGGCATTTCTGACAATATCTAGTTCAATACAAGCTATTCAAACAATGAAGCCGGTATACTCATGACTCCCAGGCAAAATGAGATGCTACCTTATCATGCTGATGACATTTAAATCTTGTTGACACATTATAATAAATCTATCAGGGTTTGTGGTTATGAATAATTTACTAGGTTCCCATGAGGACCTTTAAAGTTTGCAGAAGTTATTTCGGCAACTACCAGATCTAGAGATTTTATTATTATTATTATTATTATTATTATTATTATTATTATTACTACTACTAAAAGTAGTAGCCATTTACAGCCCTATAGATTCAGTTAGAACTCTGGGAGTTTACAGTCTTCATATGTACAGCTGTAAGATTATAAGGTTTATTAAGTACAGGTCGTATGGGCATCTTAACTGACATCAACACAGTAGACAAACTGGCAGTTAATGACCAAAATATTATTTTTGTGTTAGTTGAAAATCTGGAAAATTATGTTACAAGAAAAAAAGAGTAATATGCATTTACCAAAAGTGTACCTGGAAGAACATGGTGAAAACCAGGAAAATTCATCAAATACCAGTACAGCAACACTACAACTTATCCTGTCAGCGAGGTTTCAAAACAGAGAAGAATTTGAGCCGCACCCCTCCCCGGTTTACTGGAAGCATAGATGGGCATTTAAAGTGACTCATATGAATTTCAATTTACTATGGTAACCAAACGGACTTCACAAACACAAAAGACAGTTTAGTGGCAAAACAAAGCATTAAAAAAACAAGGGAAATGGTCATATCAAGCTACTATAAACAGCTACAACTAATAACAAATAAAGTACACCAAAGTGTGCAATAAAAGCCTGTAATCGAATCTCGGCTCCTAGGGACATGGATTCCTTCGGGCGCATCATTTATCTTGCCACCAGGAGCCCTCGTTACGATTACAGGCTTATTATGCACACTTTGGTTAGTTTATTCCTTTATTATTATTATTATTATTATTATTATTGTATTTTTTTTTAGTAGTTGTAAACATTTGCATCTGTATACACTATAGGAGTTTACATATTATTTACTGTTGTTGCACAAGCAATAAGACTGCTTGTTCCAAATTTAATAAACACAAAAATCTTCATTGACGTCGCCTTAGAACAACTGTACAAACAAACCAACCAGACTGTACATTATTTGGATTTTGGAGGAAGAAAACATGTACTTAAATTCAAGAAAATGCGACAACAATGAAAAAAAAAAATCTAAATAAATGCAAATAATTGAATAAGAGAATCCCAGCATGTTTATGATTTTTTTAAATTGCAGAGCAATTCATAATGTACAGTATTTTACCGCTTATGACTGAGATGTATACTAAAATTTTATGTGACGGAAGCTTGTTAAAAACACGTACAGGAAGTCTAATTTGTTTTCTTAGGTGTTGTACACTGCCAATCATTTTCTACAACTCAACAACTCTTATGAATGAGGCATCCAGTCCTTGACTGTTAGACAGTTCCTTATAATGAATTCGTATAGACACATAGAGAATATATACATACATATACATATAGAGATGGGCACATTACTGAATACAGTTACTTATTACTCGTCATTCGTTTCTTCAGAAAAAAGTAATATAATGTCATTACTTATTACTTAATAAAAAAGTACTGCTTTATATTATTCGTTATCTCTTTCTCTTGTCTTGTTCTGCCAAACAGTTGTTGTGACCATTGTTTACTTTTTAACTATGCATCTGGTATATTATTAACTGTGTCAAACAGGTTTTTAAAATGTTTTGTAGTATAAATGCATTTCATTTTTAGCATGTAAACATAATGTACTGTATATTTCTTGACTCAATAATTTTGCAGTAAGAAGTGAAAATCAGACATACGTTAGAATTCAATAAAACCACAAATACATAGCAAATCAACAATAACAAAACAAAAACAGCTCAATAGAAAAACAAACTATATGGTGATGCAATTAATGTGGTCACCACTGTAAGCAAGCAAACATGCAATAAATAAATAAAAGTGGTACGTACAGTCAAGCACGAGACTCCTCTTGCTCTTCAAAGTTACTTCAAAATATGCGGTGGTAGACGCGTTTCCTGTATGATGTTTTTGAAGTGTATCATCAAAACTGGCACGTAGGAATACAATTTTTTTTTGTTCCTAGCACCTAGCCTTATTCAATGACAAGGCTCAGAAAGACTGATTTGATTGCCTCATGGCTTATTATTGCCGTGAGACATCCCAGAAGAGATTGTGTCATCGGTGCTCAGGCACCGACATTAGAGCAGTCTGGTGCTTCAAGCTTAAAAAAGAAAAGACCACTAATGTAAGTGTACAACAGATAAAAGGCAACAGAGGTAACTGTAATAGTATTACTCTCATTAAAAATCAAACTCATTATATTACCTCATTATTGACAAAAGTAATATTTGACAAAGTGGTTAACAGTGTGCAGGTACAGGAATGCAGCAGTGATCAATGAACAGACAGACAACGATAGGTGCAATGATATTTTAGTTGTAAATCCAATTGTCTGATGACACAAATACAGGAAACAATAACAATTCTAACAGGTAATACAGCGAGGTGTATTGCTCTGTTTTAATCCATGGGTTAGTCCTGAAATAATAACAGTCCCGTTCCTCAACACCCACACGTAACACAAAACACAAACACAAGTCTACAATGAGTGCGATAGTGCTTGTGGTGTAAATACAGTTATTCGTGAATAAGGTGCAGTGTTGTCCAGGTTTAGTGCTGGCCTTTATCGACAGCACTGGATCATGTTATAACAATAAACACGACAAACATACAAAACACTCACGATTACAATACAGGTCTCCTTCCGGTTTAGCATTTAACCATAACAAAGGAACAGATCACTTCGCTATGCCCCCTTTTTGTACCCCTTGGTTAACTAGTGCAACCGCTCCTCCAATCCGCAGCTGCCACATCGTTTCCCTTCAGGGTCGATATTTTAGTGTATCATAGCTCCGCCCTCTTTCTAGATTACCAACTTTCATCTATCCCTGGGAATGAATTATCTGGTCATCCAGTCCAGGGCACTCTGTTCCCTTTACACAGCACCCTCACAGGTCGGGAGAGAGATTTATCACCAAGAATCATTCTGTCTCTGTCATCAAATGTTATTACTGTAACGCGTTAATTAAGTAGCAAGTTACCCCAAATCTGCATATAACACAAAACATATAGAGACCTCCTTGTACCTGTGTCTTACGACAATCATCTACATTTTAATATACGTTTAATGAGCATTGTGGGGCACAGTGGGGCACTCATTTTGTTTGGCCATCTGAAGATTTCCACATCAAAAATGTTTTGATGTTTCATAACGTGTGATACTGGTTCATTTCCCAGTATGTTTTTACTGAAAATGAATAATGCAGATGGCAACATTTGCTGTGACTATTGCAAAAATGGTGTAGATTTATTGTTAGCTATAATCCTTGTCAATGACAACTGACAGAAGAAAAATACCAGTAGGAAACTAACCATTCTTTGACAAAATTGTAAGCACAAAATGAAACCTTTTCTGAGCAGATCCTGAATTGTTTTAGGTGGATAGGATGTAGCTGCTAACAATATCTGTATGGATGATCATTCTGTCATCTGTTATCTGTAAACTTTCCCGAAGAAATCCCTAAAGGAGATCCATCTGTTAATCTGTCAGTAAACTACAGTTGTTACAAGAAACAAACTAAAAAAGTGCCCATTAAAATAAAGCAACATGCACTGAGATTTATATTCAGTTATTCCTGTCTGTACTCTTAAATGTTAAATTGACGTTCAATGTAATAATTGAAAACATAGAAATGAATTACAATTATTCATTGTATAAGAAAACTGACTTTAAAAACAAATCTGGTCTTCTGTTTCATGTACTGCATTTTAACAGCAATCCACATAGGCAAAAGGTTATTTGGTTTTCATTTTTAAATTGATTATATATATATATATATATATATATATATATATATATATATATATATATATATATATATATATATATTAAAACTGGGAGACAGACAGGGTTAGTAAATCAAGAGAAAATGACTTCCCCTTTAACGTAGAATACTTCTGACTGTGCATGCATTCTCTGTGATTTTCAAAAATACAGTAATCTGTCACGTATCCGAGTGTGGTGGGACCAGTGTAAGGGCGGGTATGTAAAAAGGCAATGTGGAAGGGTCGTGGGCAATTCACTGACACACACAGGAGACAGAAGGTTTTATTCGAGACGCACTGGTGCCTAGTTTTATTATTTTCTTTCTTTTAGCCCGCAGAGGGTGCTGTTGTTTGTGGCCTAAATATGGACAATGGTAGTCACGTCCACAGTAATACCAACACAGGTAAACAGTTAAATGCTGGCACACTCACAGGTGCTCTGAAATAATAATGAATGACAAAAGGCAAAAGAGAAAGGGAAAATAAAACTACAAAATAAAGGTGCAGCTTACGCAGAGCCCCCGCTGCCGATAAGCCGGTCAGCTCGGGCCTTCATCCGATGCTTCGCTATGCACTACACTCTGGGGTGGCCAAGGTTCCCCTCTGTTTACATACGTCCCCCTCAGGTATGTAATTATTTATTTTAATTATAATTCTCTTTATTTTAAGGCTGGCTGTCTTCCTCAGCCGTGCTTGCTTGGTTCATTCTCTCACTCCAACTACTGGCGCTCCTGCCTGGTCTTGTTTACATTAGGCTTCTCAGCCAGCATCTCTGGAAATTCCCAATCACAGCCATCCGAATGCATAACCAAGCGCAGTACTTATGGGCCAATCAATCCCACAAGGCCTGCCTCTCAGCCGCTCAGAGGGAAAACCAACACACCCTCTTCCCCACCTCTCCGTGTCATCGCCATGACTGACAGGTGGATCTTACGAGGCTGCTGCCCTCTTTCTGCAGAACCAAGACAGTCAGCACAGATCTCCACTGTTACAGGTGGATAAATGAATCATGTTTTAAATACCATTACACACAGCTGTAACAATTACTATATTCACACAATTATTGTATTGAGATTCAGCTTTTATTGGGGAGTTCCCCTAAATCTCTTGTTTCTAAAGACAGGGTATTTATGCTTGTGACAGAGTAGCCATCTGCCATGTAGGTGCTGCATTCGCTGGTAAGTGACAGACAGAAGATCGAGGTGTAGGTTGAAGTTGATACTCCGCAGGCAAACAGGATTTCTTTACATATCAAGTCAACACACTGAACAACTCACGTGACACTACCAGCAATGATAGCACAAGGAGCACATACAACACCTTGTATGAAAACTTTGGTAGGCTAGGGAGGAGGAGGCAAACTCTAACGCAGCAGGGAGGTAATGGATCAGATAAGATTTGAATCCCTGATGATCATTGGACAAGTAATTACTCTGTTAGCGATAGGTACTGCTATTCGATTGGTACTGGTTATCGACAATTAATAAGCTTGATTTGATTGACTGATTTAAAAGTGAGTTCCCTTGCTTAATTTCTTCCAAAACATCAACATACCATTACTGCAGTCAGCATATTCAAACCTGGTAATGTGTGTCTTGTGTGCAGTCTTGCCTGTGGTGGTAGTGCCACTGTGCCTCTATCACTACAAGAACCTGCAAGACTGCAGATAACCAATCCCTTAATTAGAGTTTCTGTTGGCATTACTTTTACTGTATGTTTCCCATTCCTTTCTGTTTGCCCACTGAAATTGCTGCATAATGCCATGCACAAAAATCTGTTGCTAAGGGAATCCTGGAAGCTCTGTATCGATCTATCCCTTCCTCATAGAAAGACCATGAAGTTAATCACTTGAATAAATGAAGTATAGCCATAAAAACTTCTAAACTATTTAACAACAGTTTAGAAAAAATAAATATCAAGATGTATTCATCATAAAACCTTATTTTATTTTTGTTAAGATATGTGAATAAGGCCTGTTTTTTCTTAAAATATTGTTTAAGGGGTTTTAAATAATAGATAAAGAAATAGTTCCATAAATACAGAAATATTGCCTCAATTTAATCCAGGAAAACAGTTCCCCTTCTCCGGGGAAAGTTGAGGTTTCCTAGGCTTTCACTAAAATGTGCTGAAACATTTCCTTTATCATGGGATACTGTTCCCCAATCCTGGGAAGTTTTCCTTAAGGAAATTCAATATTATTTATTTATGAGGCTACATTACCACACTTGATTTACTGTGGTAATTGCAAGTGGGTGGGCCAATTATAAGTCGGGGGTGGTGTGTGCCTGCTGCATTCATTATATAATCCATATGAATTAAGTTATTAGGATTAGGGCTAAAGGGGTATGTAGCAAATCAGCAACAGTGTGGTGGGATGTAGTTCATTACCCATAAAGCAGTGTTTAATGCCAGTGCAGCAGGGTCCCCCGACAACCCTCCTGCCCCCCTTCATTATCATATGTAATTCATGGAACTACTTCCTTCCAAATCATGGAAAGTATATGACCATGACAGACCTCTAATCATCTATTTCTGCCCACGTTATAAATTAAATCTCAGAAGGCTTACAGAAGCAAGGGAACCTTAGCCGAGTGCTTGTCTACTAAGTCAATTTGTCAGCAGACTGTGCAAACATTTGTCCTTCTCACATAACACTGAATATTTATATACATTTTAAAGCAAACTGGAGACAGAAAGATAGGGCAAGTTGATGGATGGTTCTTATAAAAGACATAGCCATACTGCCCTTGCCCAAGCAATGGGAGGTTACCCTGACTGTAATGACAGGCTCACATATCTGTCAGAGAGCCTTATTAGAAAATACATTATTTATTCTTATATAATGCTGCCATTGGGAAAACAGTAAGTTATTTTGTTATTTATATTGTTATAATGCTACAATTGTAAACAAATTGTTATTTTGTTACTTAAGTTCTATTGAAATAATATATTTCTGTTTTTATTTTCATGATAATAAAAAAAAAAGTGTATTTTTAAAAATAAGGCAAAATTGTTTTGAAAATGGTCCAAATTGCTTATCTGAGGGCTAAGAATGAAAAATCTGCAATTTTTGACATGGAAGTTGACAAAGTAAATGGGCAGCTTGGCGGTTAATTACACATATAAAGACTGAGGCAGCAGTGAGAGCTCAGTTCATAAAAATGTGGGAGTGAACCAGAAAGCCTTCTTAATGAAGTGAGTTCTGCAGACTTAAGTGTGTTTTGAATTTATGGGGAACCAAATTCTTTTTAATCCTAAAAAGGGTTCATTTGTAAACAAAAACAAATAGATAATAGTGGTTCCTTTCGCAATGTAAGATAATGGCAGATACACTTTTATATAAGCAGCCACAGCTGTTTTAAGCAGTCTTAAATGTTTAGTCCCTGTGGTGACTGGTTAATTCAGGTTTATGCTGTGTAAAATTATAGCTTAGTCTCTGTAACCAACAGTTATGTGTGAAAAGTTATTCTAATGCTTAGCTAGTGCCTTGATATTGACAATATCAACTGGAGCCCCTGATGAGATGTATTTAATAAGAGAAGTATTAAGGCATTCGGTAAGAGGGCAGTGATGGATGGAGCAGCCACTTTAAATTAACATCCTGCCTTTTAGTGTTCCTCTTGACTCAGTGTTTACTCGCAGGGAACCAGGCTTCTTAATAAAGACATTTGTAATTCTAATTAATTACAGGGAGAACTGAATCCTGGTTAAATATGAGTGGGCAATCCTTATCTACTCAGTAGCAGCTCTAATACATACAATGTATTGAAATACTTCTCAGTAGAGCAATTGCACCACTTTGTGATAAACAGTGAGTTAAAAATAGCACTCGTAATTTTCATGCATATTTTTTCCTTAATGAACCACTTCAGCTCCACGGTGTACGCATGTACGTCGAATGAAAGAACACTTGCAGCAACATGCCGTGCCTGCGTACGTCTAGGTTTGCCATCTCTCCTATGTTTTTTTTTTGTGCCAAAAATGTTTGCAGTTTTTTTCATATGAGAAAAAGGCATAATAAAAAGCTTGAACATATTTATGGCTTTACAGTACTTCCAAAGTACAGCACTGGATATGGCTGTGAAGCAACTTTCTCAGGCAAGCAAATCACTTGCAATGCCAACACCAAGTAGTGCTGTACTTTGCTTCATTACAATCCCTCCCACACAAGGTAAGCGGAGACCACAGAAAAGCTGCAGGGTCTGCTACATTATTGCAGCTGTGTTTTTTTTTCTTTTTTCTGCTATATGAAATAAGGATGTAGTTGCTTTAATGATCACATGCACGAGAATGATGTCAAAGTTTGCAAATGTGCAGTACACTATCAGAATACATTTTCTGAAATGTGTGATAACATGACATTAATTATATTAGTTTTTGGAATATTAGTCTTATTTTCAGAATTTTCCAGTATGTTTTTGGAAACTGTACATACATGACTTTTGATATTGGAATTACTTTTTGGAAAACTATATACTATATCCCTGGCAGGGAGGAGGTACCCTGTAAAGGGGAAAGGTTCCCTTACAGCATACTGGACCACTACAGGTGGTCCCGTACAGCATATGTAAATATATATTTTCAAATTTTCTGGTATTGATTTAGCAATAATATGATTAATACCCTGCAAGGTGGGCCAATCAGCCATCCAAACTGATTTCTATAGACAGCCAAGTGAAGACAATGTTAATCCACAATTTACAATTACCTGTCTACTTCTGTATACAAGAGAACATGGTTCCCCAGAAATGTGCGAAAATGTTACATAGCTGATGCAAGCTTGTGTAGTATGGTTCAGAACAAAAGCCCTGTGTTTGAAACACACGACCTGCCATGTGTAAAAAATATATAAAAACTTTCATGTTCTGCCTGATTGAGGCCGTTTTCATGGCATCATGTATTTCTGTTATTTCTGAACTTTAAAAGAGTGCTGATGCAGTAAAATGTATTTCTTTGAACAATCTGTTGTTTCCTTACAACTGTCAGAATCCTGTCACATCTGCACTCATGGGTTTAAATGGATGTAAAAAGGCTGCTATGAATTCCACATTTTGCTGTACCCTTTGATGCGAAACCAATAATTAATTCACACTGAAAAGATGTATTTATTTTTGCCTAATAAATAATTCCTCATTCCCATGGGCAATCAGAGAGACTGAGACTATTTAATTTACCTTTGTCATGATATAGTGTAATTATGGGAAAATATTGAAAATATTGATATACATAGTGGGTTTTGACAGATTTTGCAAACTTAAGACAAATAAATGAATAAAATATTTACATAGAACAAACATATCTTCTGCAAAACAATAGTGGAACCAGTGTTAATCTTTGTAATTAGAAAGATTATTTAATTATAATGTAAAGAATGTTGCATTTTGAACGCATGTGATATAGTTATAACAAATGTATAAAAAATAGGGATTGCTTTAATATGTGTCTCTAAATGCACTGTAATTAGAGTCCAAGCACCACCCCCCCATCCAGCTCAGCCCAGTTTAAACCTGATGTCCTTGATGCCTGGGGATGTAATGACTGGATGAGATTAGGTTATGGTTTTATTACTTTTGTGTTTATTTTCATGACGTTGTATACGGCGGTCTTAAGTGCAAAACACAAGCAATAAAATTAATGTATGCAACAATTTAAACAAAAATACACATACAAAAAAAAGCAATGGCAACATAATTGCAAGTGTTGACATGCAAACTCAGAAACCACTCCAAAAAATGCAAACAGAAGAAAAGAAAGAAAAAAAAAGATTATATAATAATGAATCCTCTAGTCCCCGCTTAAGTTATGTATGTACTCTAATATGTGGTCTTCTATCTCACAATAAATGCCTGCTGCTATATCACAGCTTCACCTGTGGATTAAATTTAAAACCGATGTTTTAATTTTGACTTGCTTTAATGTAAGCTCAGTTCACATCTATTGGATAGCAAACACTAAAGAAAGACACAGTTGGTTCAAACGTATTTCATTATCATCCAAAAACAATACTTAAAACCGATCACAGCCAATCACAGCCTGTCAGTTTGACGAGCTCAGCATCATTCAACAAAAACAAACTGAGACACGGACAGTTCAGCACAGTGCTCACATATCTGCCACTGTCCAGAGAAACTATAAGGAACTCAAACAAGTAAGAAGTCATTTGTTTAATAAAGTTTTTTTTTCTTTCTTTCGTTATGTTTGTGATCCTTTATCAACATTTTTGACTATTTAAGTAAAACTTTTCTCAGCAAAAAATACCCGATGAATCATTACAAGTTCAAGGTAAATCTAGTTTTTTGAAGTGTTGTTTTAAAGAAAATAATCAGGAAAATTGGTTTCTAATAGCGAAAGTGTCCTCTTGATGAAGCTCTGCCACGTGGTAGTTGACCTTGACTTTCATTAGCACACCCGTGTAAGGAATGTGTTGTTTATTATTATTATTATTATTATTATTATTATTATTATTATTTTTTTTTTTTTATTAATAATATATTGTGTGTTTATTGATTTACTGGATTATGATTTTTGTTTTTTTGAATTATTTGATTTAACTCGATGTTTGTGGCGTGAAGTTCACTTTGTGTATAGTGTTAAGATTTATTTATTTATTTTAACTTGTCCTTTAAAGGTTGGGTGTAATGACATTAAAAAAAGTAATTATTGAGTGCAGTTAAACTTACTATACATGTCCTAAAAGTTTCATTCATATTCATTACTTATGAAGTGGAAAAAAGGCACATTTTTGGTTAGACCGTTTTCAAAAAACCGTCGAAACCTCTTCCCGGAAGAGCACGTCTGCGTGACGTCACACCAGGACATTCACTGTTGTAAACAAATGCAGTAGTTGGAGGAAGTGAAAGCAATGCTACCGGTTCAGATGTTTTAGCATCTTAAATCAAATGGATCAGAAATGTAAAAAGAAAAGAAAAAAAACTTGTTTACATTTGCACGCACTTTTCTCTCTTCCATGGTTTGTTGTAGTCTGTTGATGGTAGAGTAGCACATTACAATGTTTTTGCATCAAGAGTTTCAGGTTTTTGAATATGAATTTGATTCTGGGCAGTATTTTCCCACCTGCTTTTAGTAAAAAGCTTGTGCCAAGCATCCTTATTCAGGCAGTAAATTTATTTTGAAGAATATCGCTTGGTTGTTGTATCTATGTATCCCTGCTGCATCGCGCTACTGGAATTTAATTATTAATCAAACTATTAATCAAACCAGATGTTAAATTACATTATGTAACACAATTTTTGTTTCTGGGTAGTAAGTGTTATTTCCTAATTGCTTATGCCTCAAAAGTATAAAAAATGGCTATTATTCCCCACAAACTTTGCTTTTGTGACCAGGACAGTGATATTTTGAAATTTACCTATTTCCAATGAGAAAAAGGGGGAATTTGTGTCTTTTCGTTCACATAAAGTCAGAAAAAAACAACATATGAATCCAAATTAACATGTATTTATACTAAAGTAATACAAAAATTACTACAAAAGATTTAGACGTGAGTAGTTTTTCGAGATTTATGATTATACTGTAAATTACTTTCACGAATCAGCCCCCAAATGTAATCTCCCCTCATGTTCTCGTTATACTGTCCTTGGTAGAGACGTTCAAAGTCCAATATATCCTGGTGGAAGCGCTCGCCTTGCTCCTCCGAGTATGCTCCCATGTTCTCCTTGAATTTATCAAGATGAGCATCAAGGATATGGACTTTGAGGGATATCCTACAGCCCATTGTGCCGTAGTTCTTCACCAGAGTCTCAACCAGCTCCACATAGTTTTCGGCCTTGTGATTACCCAGGAAGCCCTGAACCACTGCGACAAAGCTGTTCCAAGTCGCTTTCTCCTTACTAGTGAGCTTCTTGGGGAATACATTGCACTCCAGGATCTTCTTCATCTGTGATCCGACGAAGACACCGGCTTTGACCTTTGCCTCAGACAGCTTAGGGAAGGAGTCTTGAAGGTACTTGAAGGCTGCCGACTCCTTATCTAGAGCTCTGACAAATTGTTTCATAAGGCCCAATTTGATGTGCAGTGGTGGCATCAGCACCTTCCGGGGGTCCACCAGTGGCTCCCACTTGACGTTGTTCCTCCCCACAGAGAACTCGGTCTGCTGTGGCCAGTCCTGCCTGTGGTAGTGCACCTTGGTGTCCCTGCTGTCCCAAAGGCAAAGATAGCAGGGAAACTTGGTAAAATGCCTTGGAGACCCATCAGGAATGCCACCATTGCAGCCTCTTGATGCCATCTCAGAAAAATGCAGATATGTATCCACTTAGGCAGCTGGAACTAAACTGAACTGGTGGGCTTAAGGCCCCTGTATTTATACTACTATTTATATTACTGGAAAGTTCTAGAAGTTACTCCAAGTTTACTCAGCACTGAATCTATCTGGAATGTTCTGGGAAATAGGTAAATTTCAAAATATCACTGTCCTGGTCACAAAAGCAAAGTTTGTGGGGAATAATAGCTATTTTCTATACTTTTGAGGCATAAGCAATTAGGAAATAACACTTACTACACAGGAACCAAAAAAAAAAAATATATATTTGTTACACTGTGTTATCAATACACAACATATTAAACTCGCAGTAAAAATATACAAGAAGCAAAAAGCAAAAAAAAAAAAAAAAAACAACAACCCCCCCCCCCCCAAAAAAAAAACAAGAGACACAAAAATCTAACAAGTCAACAACAATGAAATCGAAGAAAACTAAAATAAATAAATAAATGGTAATCGACTTAAAAACAGTTTATCTTGAAAATGTAAATGACCTGTAACGAGAATTCTATGCAGTGCGTAATTTTGCTGGTCAAGAGTACTCAATGTTATGTTAGCCTCCGTGCTGGTCTAAATCATTGGAGTGCTGACATAAACTGCAATGATAGCCTGTTAGTGACCAACTATTTAAAAATGGCAATAATGTATTTTTGTTTAAATTCTATCCATTTTTAAAAGTGGGTTAACACACTCCAGGTCTTGTGCGTTGTGTTGCATTAACATATGGCTTTGTTGGTTGAGCCGTATGTATGTTAGTTAATGCAACACAATGCACAAGCCCTGGAGTTATCCCTTGTTTTACAAGCTGCTGTGTTGAGTGCATATATACACCTACACAAACTCCTCAGTAAAGAATACATTTTAGACACTCCAAAACTATACATGACGGAGAGTTTAGACCTTTTTTTTTAACTTGAATATATTCTCCATGTATGCATTTTCTTCCTGCTTCTGTAGCTGAGTTTTTAAGGTCTCATTTTTGTGTTTGCAATAGGATCTATAAACTATGCTGCCGCTTCCTTTCCGTATTTATGTAACCTGTCCACGGACCACCTGAAGAGAGCTGGCGGACCACAGCTTGAGAACCGCTGCTGTAAATATACTTACCCTACCCGGTCCCTGTCAGATATAAATATGTGGTATCGGTATTCAGACACTTGTACCTGTCATACTCTTTCTTGGTTCTGTATAAAATGTGCCTTGCTAATTTCACATGTTATTTTTTTTGTTTTAAAGTGTAGTTATTAATTGGTTTTAAAATCAGTTTCCTTTTAAGGATTTGTAAAAGCAATGAAGACATTAATAAGTGGCGATTGATTCTGACAGGGGTACAGTCATTCATTTTCACCTGTGAGACAGATCAATAAAATAATTTATTTCACAGGATACATAAGAGCCTACCTACAGCAGTCAGTGTTCAAAGGAATACTTCATAAGAAACAAGGGCGGCATTTATTCAGTTCCTGGTAAGCGCTCAGCATTATTGATTAGTTATTAATTATATTAAGCAACATGAATATATTTAAATTTGTACGGGTGGAATAAAATTAATCACTTGTTAATTACTTTTTATAAAAATATTTTTAAATAAAGTTGTCTTAACTTTGAAACATCTCAGGTACAAGGTACAGTACTACAGCTGCAATGTCATTTATAGTAAAATAATTATCAGGAATACTTGTTTACTACAAACTACAACCACTGCAAACATTGTTTACGTGGAATTTAAGTCTGTAAATGACGTAACTTCTTGTGTTCTCAAGATATCTAAGTGTGACATGACATAGAGACACCTCCATACAGTATCGTGAAAAAGTATTTGCCCCCTGTCTGATTTTCTGCATTTTTTTTTTCACATTGAATTTGGTCAGATCTTTTTGTGGATTGTAATAGTATACAGAGGGAGTCTGAGAGAAAAAATAACACCAAAGTTTGATGATGCTTTCATTTGTTTGGTGTGCAAGATAATCAAACATGCAATCTCCAGGTGTGAAAAAGTTATTGCCCCCCCTCTCCCCCCCAGTTAACTCAACCCAGTTAACTCAACCCAGTTAAATGGATAATTCGGGTCAGCTGTTTGAATACTTTAATTAACAATCAGGCCTAATTTGGGCCAGCCCTGCCCAATATAAATCTGACTTCTTGGCCCTTACCACCAGAGTGAAGTTGTCAGCACACAGGTTCTAGAGGCACATCATGACACGATCAAAAGAAATTCCTGAAGACCTCCGGAAAAAGAAGTTGTTGATGCCTATCAGTCTGGAAAGGGTTACAAAGCCATTTCTAAGGCTCTGGGGCTCCACCAAACCACAGTCAGAGCCATATTGTCCAAATGGAGAAAGTTTGGGAAATGGAGAAATTCCTCCACAGCGCTGTGAGAGACTGATCAATAACTACAGGAAGCGTTTGGTTGCAGTTATTGCTGCTAAAGATGGTGTAACCAGTTATTGAGTCTAAGGGGGTGATTACTTTTTCACACGGGGGCATTGGGTGTTGCATAACTTTCTTTAATAAATAAATGAAATAAGTATCAAAATTTTGTGTTATTTGTTCACTCAGGGTCCTTTTTATCTAATATTAGATTTTGGTTGAAGATCTGATAACATTCAATGTCAAAAATATGCAAAAATGCAGAAAATCATGGGGCAAATACTTTTTCACCGTACTGTATACCCCTGCAATCAGATACCCCAAAAAATGTATGCTAAAAAATGTGAGCAACAAGTTTCATCACCATTTAATATTCTGTTTTCCAAATATATGCAGTACAACAATATTGAACTAGATCATTCATGATGTGTTTTGCCACCTTAAATGAACATTTCAAATTCTGGAAGTATTGCATTTCTCCAAACAAGGGTATTTTTATTATAAATGGAGCAAAAACTCTGCTTGTGTTGGAGAAAAACACAAAAGGAAATTTGTCTTTTCACACTTGCCTTCCTTAAAAGAGTTACAGGCAGTAATTAGTGAAGAATGGTCATGCATCCCTTTTAATCAACACTTTGCAGACTAGTCACAATCAATCAATGCTTTCTTTGCTATCCATGCAGGCCATATACCCTACTGATATGTTTATTATTTTATAGGAACTACTGTAACTCCAAAAGTACTGGAATCCCAGTGTAGTCAATATGAGTTTAAATAATGTATAATCCTACATTTTACTAAATGTTTATCACATTGTGCAATAAATTATATTCCCTCTGTTACACTGCAACCAAATGATGTATTGACTTATCTGTATTTTCTCTCTGCACTCCCACAGTTTAAACAGCTGGTTGCTAATGTTACATTTTCCACAACAACATGTAAATACTAATAGAAACAATTGAGTGGAAACCCCATACATTAGTAAAGACCAGTTAGATGAGGAGCGAACACAAAACAGGCCTACTTCAGTTATAGACAAAATACTTTCATTCCTTCTTTGCATTTGATATTTTGGATAAGCAGGATGCCATGTTCTGGTGTTTATAGATGTCACTGAAGAGCTTTTGGTAATAACATGCAGAAATACCACAACTATAATTTGGGTGTAGGGCCACCATGGATAGACAGGCAGGACAGTATCATTTAGACATATCAAGTTTACAAGGTGTTAATATTGTGGGGCAATATATGAGGATTCCTCAATTAATATTTGGCTCCAAATCCCCTTGGCTATAGAAGTACCTGTCAACCAACTCCTACTACGAGCCCTCCTTTCAAAATCTCCCTCCATTGCGCCTTGCAATATCAAGATAAAGTGTTTATATGTGACAGAATACAAGACAGGCATTTCATTTGCATAATAAATTAAAATAATTAGTCACAGGAGGGCCAGTCCAATTAAAGCAATTAATACTAGTTTCAAAAGATTATAAAGGGCATATACAGTATGGAGCCAGGATATGATGGTATTATCAAGATGCTTGTTGGGACATGTCTCATATTTCTGATGTGACATGGTTCTCCAGTTTCACTTCATTGACCATACTTCTTGAAATAAAGCTGCAGCTTCATTGATCACCTGACTTGCACCGATATGTGATTCATGTATGCAGTGCACAGTAAATTAAGAAACCACTGATGCAAAAAGAAACTTGACATTACTATGGCTATTGCTATATGCTGTAGTTAGGAACACAAATGGGACAATTTTGAAGATTTAACACTAGAACTATTGTACGAGACTGGACAAATTGACCACTACGTAGACAACAATTGCATTTTGCTTATACAGTACAGTATTCTATTTTATTATTTGTATTTCAGTCAGGACTGTGCTGGTGATGTATTCAATTGTGATTAAATGATCTGCAGCCCTTACATGAATGTTGTCTTGTAATCTAAGGTGTCTGTTACAATTCAATCAGCCTTATGTTGCTCCTACAAAAGACTATAAAAAAGGAGACTGTGGAGTTTTACAGTACAACAAAGTATGGAGTTGACATTTTAGACTATACTTAGTTTTATTGAACAGTTATTTTATATTAGTAATTAATTCTGGAAGTGTTGCATTGGTTAAATTGCTAAGCTTTTATGACATCTAAATATGTTCTATTTAATATTATGTAATATATAACATATAATGTTACGACCCATGGTCTAGAGATGCCCTCTAACAGACGTAATTCTATTTACTAGTATAACATTTGATGGCTCTTAAATAATTGATACCCAGTTGAAGATTATTCGGTTGAACTGATTGATTGCAAATTGCTGACAAGTGTGCTCTCTTTTAAAATGGGTTGACATTTTCAAGATGATTATGCTCAAGACGAAGGTCTGACGACCGAAACGTTGGGTCTTTTTTGTTTTATTTCTTTTAAACAATAAAGTGAGATTTTGCAAAATGCAGTGTGTAGGATGTTTCTATAGCTCCTGACCAGATGGCAGGGAAATACTCAGTGAAAGCTGGGTCTTGTAGGTGGCCTGTTCATGCATTTTACAATGTATTGGATCTCGCAGCCATCAACTCTTTTGTTCTTTTACAATGAATGCACACCGTCAAAAAGATATCGAGGATAAATTATATATTGCAGCTAGCTAAAGAACTTCAGCAGAAACATTTTAAACAGAGTGCAAAGCAAGTAGTGGCAGCTGAAGGTAGCAACTACTGGTGCAGCCGCAAACGACGACAATGCCAGGATACCAAAGGCAGTGTGTGGAAATTGCACTGCATATGTGGAGAAGCACATCAGTGTGGCTTGTGCAAACATGTAGGCTTCTTTGATAACAAGTTGTGATTGTATATAAAACACAATTATGTTCAAATGTTTGATTTTTATTTACATAGTTTTGGTTTCATTTAACAGTTTTACAGTTTCATATAAAATGAATATACCTGTATATACACTTTTCTTTTTCAAATGTTTGTTTTAAATGTTATCTTTTTTTTGCAGTTGCACTTTATATAATATGTCTGTATATAAACCCATTTCTGTTCAAATGATCAATTATTTCCAGTGTTTCGGTAGTGCAGATGTTTTATATGATGTGCCTGAGTAAAACTACGACTTATATCTGGTTGTTTGTCCTTTTATTGTTATATTTATGTTTTTATGGTAGTTCCAGTGTTAAACAGTGGCTTGATCTTAATACCACCGCCTTAAAACCTAGTATTTTTTATGGTGTTTAGTGATGTCAATAAGGTGGTCAATAATTCACATCGGGACCTAGGAACAGCGACTTTTAATTCTACAGAGGTATATTTGAAGTATTTCTAAAGCAAAGACCAGTGATAATGATGAAAGCGAGATGAGAAGCATTTTTTATTATTTAAAAATGTAAGTAAAAGCTATTTTTTTATTGTTTTAATAGTGGTAGTCGGGTTGATGTCAAAGTATGAGAAAAATAAACATTTATTACAAGTTGTAATTTACCAAGTGCTGACAGCAATCTATTGAGCAAGTCCAAAGTGATTTGGAAAATTGAATGCTTTGGAAAAAATAGGTTGGTACTTGTAATATGAGAGAAGAATTGAATACTGTTTCTCCAGTGCATTTAATTAGATTATTTGTCTTCATGGTTTCAAAAACTATCCAAGTTTTTTAATACTTTTACCAAAGTGGCTGCTCAGCTTCGTTCATTACAGGAGCTTCTTGTTATTGAATGATTAAGTTTCTTGTGGTACTGTATTTCTAAATTTAGCTCTAACAGGTGCTGCATATGGATGTGTTTCTGTATGAGGATGCAGCATTAGATTAGGACTGGCTGCTACCCATGATATATTAATGATTCAAAGAGGTATGTCTTCTTGACACACTGTACTAACCAAACGTCAGCTTTTTGAGTGATTGATTGGTGGTTATGGCTTTGCAGTACTGTCTCAAATGTAAATGTTTTTTTTGTTTTTTTTCATGTAGTGATTGGCAGATTAGTTGTCAGTCGGGTATGTAGAAAGGTTAAAGGCAGCATTTTGTATGTGTAAGAAGATCTGGAGCCAGTGCTGGGTCGAAATATGTAGGCCGCATCCGAAAATGGCGGTGCGAAGAACGAAGTCCCAGAAAGTTGCAAAAGTGCCCAGGTGGATTAGCATCTACTAAGGAATTTCTTGAACTCCTATGGACTACTGGTATACTGGATCCCCAATCACAAAAATTCTAACAACAGTTTACTGGCGAGAGCCTTGCACTATCCCTGCGGAATTTGGTTTCAAGTATTTATTATTATTATTATTATTATTATTATTATTAGAACATTTTGTAGTGGAAAATGTGGCCGAGTAGGGTAGCCTAGGTAGATTTTTGGTAATTATTATTATTTTTTATTTAATTAGGTAGATTTTTGGTACCAATTATTATTTTTTATTTTTCCCCAATTTAGAATGTCCAATTATATTTTTTCTCCTCACCACAGCGAGTTCCCACGGAGCACAGCACAACACAGCACTGAGGGTGTGTGAGCATCCTCCGATCTCACAAACCTAAAGCCAGAACCGCTTTTTATGCTGAGCAATTCCGGAGAACAGAGACCAACACTGCCTCTTATCCACTTTGAATGTGCTCATTGTCTGGCCGGTAGGGTTCGCTGTTGCGCGATGAGGAGAAGCAAACCCTGCCGGTTTCCCATCCCCCACCCGGGGAGTGTCAGAGCCAACATAACGTCCACTTCGGAGACCCCAGCAAAATTCGTCTTCTTTGCATAGCCTGGACGTGAACTGGCGTCATCCAAGCTGTATGATTCATCCTGCCTTCCCAGCGGAAACACTTGAAATGCCTCTTTTCCACTGTACAACCGAGCCACGCCAGGGCCGTACCGAGCTCTCGCGATGTGGTTAAGGAGACCCTGGGTTGTTTTCCCACTGCAGAGCCGAGCTGTGCTACTGACGTTGCACGCAATGAAAGACAGTTGTTATTATTGTTATTAATTAACTCAGTTTGCCAAAAGATGCACAAACAAATGGTATTCAAAAATTAATTGACAAACAGTACAGCTGTATCTTGTATTGCTATATTTTGTAAATATATTTAGGAATTTCTTTATAATCCACAAATCATACTGATTATATCGACTTACTAAAGTTCAATTAGTTCTCTTGAATGTATGATTTGCCAGAGATATTCCATTTAAGGATATGTTTTTTCTAGCTTTTGGTTTGGGTTTCCTAAAAAAAAAAAAAACTTAGTTGTATGTATGGTACAGCTGTACAGTATTTTGTTTGACTATTTTTTTGTAAATAAGTTTAGAATTGTTTTATTTTACGCATTTTTTCCCACGAGATATTTACAATAGAAACAATAACGTGGCGGATGGCAGCTTGCTCATCCTGCCACACAATAACAAAACACGAATAACAGATTGGCTTTTCGCCATCATATATACATAAATCACAACAATAACTCGTAATAATAAACAAATATATACAAAAGGGCGGGACACTCTGCCACACTCAGATATATTGGAACAAAGCAAATCAATTTAAGTTGAAGTTTAGCAGTAAACACGTAGTCCTGTTTTAGCAGTTTTTCTGGGGTGATTGACAGAAATTTGAATTGAAATAAAGTAGATACCAGAAGAAAACTGAGTCCCGGCAGGATCACAGACACACTAATGGAAACAGCTTGGCTGTTGATTCATGTAAAAGTCCCCTCTGTGTAATGGAGTGAGATTATCAACAGTGTGTTCAGTGTTAATGTGATCTCAAATAGAAATACTTGACAAGAGGAATGGAATGTAAATCCTGTCAATGCTGGTGCTCAGCTAGAGTAACCTCTACTCCATCACTTTTGCTTTCATTCCTTGGATATGTTCTGGAATTAAGGATTTCTTCCAACCCCAATCACATGGTGTTTAGAGACATCTTAAGTAGGGGCCCAGAAAAAAGTTAAACAACACAAAAAATTTGGTTAAATGGGGCCCCACAAAACAGTTTTCTTTGACTTGGTTAGCACTTTAGATTGCTAGACAACTGGATAAATAATACAGTCAGCACTCATGATTCTGACCCTATAACATTTTGACTTCAGTGACGGTTAAACGAGTGTGACGCATATCTGATTATTTCATCTGATCTGAGGTGTATGGAGGTGAGCACGTTGTAACCTGCCCCCTACCACCCAAACAACCCCCTGCCCTGCACACACACACATACACACATTTTGTAAGGAAAGAAAAAAAAATATAACTTGGGTGTGAGGAACTGTGCAGCGAATAATATATTGTAGCGTGTATTTGTCTTTTCTTTGGCACTGCTGCCGTTTTCCTTATTTTTTTCTTATATCTGACATATCACAAGAGATGGATCATGATGATGGTAGATCATTCATGGAAGATTCTGCAGGGTCAAGGTACGATATTTACAGAAATCTGTCTTTAATGTTTAACTATTTGAAGATGGTCCTCCTGTTAGTTTCATTTTTCATCCAGAGGAGTATTTTATTGATTTTTTCATTATAATTTGTTAGCACACGAGTTGGGGGAACAACACAGCAGTAAAAGACAAACATTTGTCCATTTTTTCAGGGAACACAAAGATACAATGTAAGAAATACATAGAGGAAAGCGCTGTGTTTTCAACAGATTAGGTATTTTAATTCAGAACGATATGATTCTGAAAATATAATTTGCCAAAAGAGACAACATTTTAAGTGCGGTATGTATTGTAGCATTAAGTACAATTCCCCTTTAATGACCCAACAGCAAAATTAAATCAAAATGTTACCCATGCACAGAACTGCATACAACATAAATGGTAATGCAATTTAGCAAAAGATTAGAAAACAAACAAACAAAAGAAAAAACACAACAGCACAGTTTCCAGAATTAAAACAGTATCCAAAGTCAGTATTCAAATTTGCAGAATGCAGTGCTCCATAAGACCATAATGTTATAGTTCACTTGTAAATCAAAATGTACAAAAGCAACTAAAGATCACAAATAAAAAATAAAAAAAACTTCACAGTATCTAAAACTGTTTGTTGACTAACTTTGACATTACCGTAGCTTGCCTTGTTCACTTTGTTTTGGCTGCATTTTTGTCTGGTGATAACTGGAGGAAGCACTCAATGCACAGTAATGACAGACTGATTTGCACATGCAAGAAAAAAAAAGTGGACTGTGACGGATAATTCAATTAATTGTAATATTGAAGAGATGAACTTTCTATCAAAAACTGGCTATGGAGTCGGAAATTGCGTGTGATGGATAAGTGCATTAATTTGTTACATATATATATAAGGGGGATTAACTTTATTGTTAATACAAGGACAGTAAAACATAACTGACATGCATCTGGGTAACGGATATCCGAGTGCTGACTGTAATCCTCCCTGCTCTTAAATGTTAACTACTTGTTGTGTAATGAAAACATGTTATTCACAAGGCTATCCCTGTGCAATTAGAGTGATAACCACGTCTGTAAGGACAAAGAATTGGTAATACCAAGCTATTACAATATAATTATACAGTTACTCATGCCCTGTAATCAAAAGTGCTATCTTGTTCTGTTTTTATAATGGTAAGGGATACTAAAGTCTAGATTTAGAAGCACTTGCAGAGATATGAGTAGGAGGATCGAAAGGTGTCTGTGTGCTGTCACTGTGTTTAATAGTATATCGCCGTCTCCCGCTCAAATCATTAATACTGAGCAGCTGTCATTTATTCCTGACCCCAGACAGCATGAACACCTGATCAATGTTATTACTGAATTGGGAGAGTCAGTGTAAATTAGGGCTATATATTACTAATTATAAATTTTGTAAAATTAGAATCTTGAAAAAACCTACACACATGCTTATTCAAGATGCTTTTTTATTTTGTAAAATTTGTATTATCACAATGATTCGGATAATTAAGAAGCAGTATAAATTAAGCAAGTGTTTAGTGCTCAATTCACATGTTTACTTCTTTCCGTTTAAGGGCAACTTGAAATCCCTGTCCCGTCCCAAAGTGTTCTGGTATTATGGGTGTTGTGTTTGGTTGTTCTGTGTTTGTTACTGTTCATGACGTGTGTGTGTCTGTGGGTGTCGTGCTGTGTGGATTATTTGTGTTGCCGTAGGTGAGCGTGGGCGCTTGCTTTGCGACAGTGAGATGCCATGCTTGAAATGTATAAGACACACAATAAAGCGTCCTGCTAGTTTACCGGAACCGGTTGTTGGAGTCAGTTTTTACACCAGAACAATGGTTCCAGCTGGCAGCCCTATGTCTAATTGACCAGAGAATAGTGGAGTGTAAACAGAAGATCATTGCTTGCACTTCTGCCTTTTTCAGTATATAGTAGTGTACTGGGTGAATACACATGGCGTCTCTGTGTATCCAACGCAAGCCAGGTTAGGAGACTTTAGGAAGCCAATGACTGCAGTACTGCTTACTAAAAACAATTTCAAATATAAAATTAGGCAGTCCCTTGACAGGTACAAATCAGATGTTATTGGGTGATATTTTGACCACCTGGCCCTTGTTAACTTGTTCCAAAAACACATGGCTTTTATCAATATATTTGCACAGAACAAAATCCCACTACAATCTTGTGCCGTTTATGTAATACTACTAGATGTGGTGCGACAGGGCAGAGGCCCTGCACATTAAATTTTTTTTTTTTTTTTTTTTTTTTTTTTTTTTTTTTTTTTTGTGGCTGGCAGCCATCTTGGCTCAGGAGTGGGGGAACAGCGTGGAACCAAGATGGCCACCCACTGCACAGCCACTTGGTAATTAAGATAATTGGCTTGGTGTGGCGTCTTCCTGGGGAGGTTGATTGTCTGATTGATCATCCTGAGATTGCTATGCAGGCAGTTCTTGGTTGGCTGATCAATTAGTCAATTAGCCACCTGGACAAAACACCACAGTATTTAAGAACATAGAACTGTTTGTTTAGGGAGAGAATTAAGAGAGAAGGTTCAGTGGGCTTTGCCAAGCCTGAACAGTGTAGAGAGAGTAGTTTAGAGAGAGACTGGGAGCAGCAGGTTTTGCTCCCTGTCATGCACCAAATAATTTAGTAGTCGCCAATTAGTTTTTTGTTATTTTCTCCCCAATTTAGTAGTGTCCAATTATTTTGTTTAGCTCAGCTCTCCGCTACCACCCCAGCGCTGACTCGGGAGGGGTGAAGATGAACATACGCTGTCCTCCGAAGTGTGTGCTGTTAGCTGCCCGCTTTTTTACACACTGTAGACTCACCATGCAGCCACCCAGAGCTACAGCATTGGAGCATAATGCAGCCCTGGGCAGCTTACAGGCAAACCTACAGGCGCTTGACCAATTCTGCACAACCTCCAGGGAGTAGCCTGGACTCGAATCGACAACGTCCAGACTATTGGGCTCATTCTTCACTCTACGTGAATGCTTTTACTGGATGCGTCACTCAGGAGCCTCTCCTTGGTTGCTGTTTTGTTTGGGATTTGATTGCTTTAACTTTTTTTGTTTTGTAAATCAATAAAAGTGTGCAAAAATGCTGAATTGCAGTCATCCGAGTCTAGGTTTGCTATTTCTGCCGCTGACCAGCCTTTACTGCGACGCCTCTATGCTCTAGTAAAAAAAAAAAATACCAGGCAGTATTTAAACCGTGATTTATAAAACTATGGGCTGGTTATTTTACCAGCCGGAAATGGTTTTAGATGTGATTTTCCATCATGGATTGTTACTGACATATTATATGTAACCAGTTGTCAGAGGCATACTTAAGAAGTCAATGGCATACCCTGTCACATTATGACTACAGAACATGTCTAGAGTCAGACAGGTTGTCCGAAATATCAAGATGTCAGTTTTCAAAATAATAATAATTGCGCACCCAGAAGTTAGGCTAGTTGCAGTATACGCATTTTGATCATAATTATATATATATATATATAAACATATCCTTATATGCCCATGTTTTCCTGAAATTAATGTAATGTGTTGTCACATCTCATGATATTTTACTTTTGGTTGTGAAAATATTGATCCTGTCATGTTAGAACACTTCTCTTTTGCAGCACACAAGAAAGTATATAAGGCACAAGAGTGTCAGCAAGCTCTGGTTATTTTTTTCAAAATATTAGGATTAAAACTTTTTTTATTGACAAATGGCACAGAAAGACAGCAATTGCCTATGCTTTTAAATGTAAAGCTAAGTAGCCTACGAGCTTTCTGCACAGGGCAATGATGACTATACAGCAGGCATGAAAAATAAAACACCAAACTCAGGATTAATATGGGGATAGCCTTGTGTCTAGCAGTTTGACTCTTCAGTACATGTTAGTTCTCCAAAAAAGTGAATAACTGTGCTTCTTTTAAATTGATACCTGCTATGAATCACATCATCACATTAATCCAGAGAAAATCGCAGCTCATATCTCCAGGGTCTTCTCACTCTTCTGATAGGATCATGTTCAAAGATATCTGCCCGGTGTTTTCTTAGAGTAAGAGGGCTACAAACGTGATTTGTATATTTTCCAAACAGTAAGCAGCCTATCCTGTTCAGACTAGTTAACAATGCAATTTAATGTATGCGTTGCAAATAAAAAAAATGCTTAAATGATGTAATTATTGGATAATTAAACATGGACATGTTTATTATTATTACTATTAGCTTAAATACATATTCCTAATTATTATAGGAAATGATACCGTTAAGACACATTTCATTCTTCGCCTGGTCTGAGGCACGTGATAATTATGATGCCGGTAAGGGTCAATTAACAACAAAATACAAATTTATGAATCAGACAAATAATATGCTAATGAGAAAATTGGTCTCTAAGGGCACGTTATTCTAACGTTAGGAAGAGTGAAGTTTTCTGACGCTAAATGGTGTTTATGCATCACCTGATGAAGTACTGTCATGTTAAACACTATTACTGGCATGATAAAGGAGACAGTAAGTTTCATGAATATGGGCCATGATGTCAGATGGGATAGCACCGCCTAGTGACCCAGATGGAAACTGCAGTAAAAGAAAAAAAAAAAAAAAGAGAATTAAGCAACTAGTAGCCCAATTGGCAGAAATGCACCAGCAGCAGATGGCTAAGTCAGAGACAACAACAGCAGCAGACAGATCTACAACAGCAGCAGACAGATCTACAACAGCAGCAGACAGATCTACAACAGCAGCAGACAGATCTACAACAGCAGCAGCAAATGTTGATACTGCAGCAACAGCAACAACAAGAACAGCAGCCTGCACAGCTCATGGAGGGAATAGCGGCCCTGACTGAAGCAAAGGTGAGGCCCCCAGCAGAGGAAGAGAAGCACCAGCAGCCTGAAGCGCCTGTTCACAGGACACCCTGCGGGAAACAGAGTCATCAGTGGAGAGACTGCCTTGATGTCCCTTCACACTGGTGTGGGCTCTGCAAATAGTCTGGGCACGGATGACAAGAATGCACATACCCGAGCCCTGATGCAGAGGAGCTGCTGCTGATGCCTCCTTAATCCATAGGAGTACCACAGCATATGCGATGCTCCATCTAATAAAGACTCAGGGACCCTTTAATATATGTACGCACAACAATATTTTATTACTGGGAAAATAGCTTTGTTAAATGCATATTGTTAATTTATGGAGTTCTATACTCACTATTGAATAATTGTGTGATAAATGATTGTAGTAAATAGTAACTACATTAAAGTGTTATTATCTCCAGTTACAATTGTGAATTGTTAACATAACTAATAGCTTTTCTGCAAGGATGGACACAAAAAGCCCATATGCCATTATATACGTGGACTTCCAAAAATACTTTAACAAGGTGCCACAAAAAGTACATAGCAGTGGATACATAACTGGTTGAAAGAGTACCTGTAAGAGCAGAAACTACTAATTAGTGCCATTTACTCAGTGGGATCCATGCAGGACCCCTGTTGTTTCTTATCTACATCACTGACTTAGACTGGGGGACAATTATCAAGCTTGTACACTTTTTGCAGATGACACCAAAGCTTTGGGAATGTCCAAAAGGATACAGAACTGGGCAGAAATGTGGCAAATGAAATACAACCACATACAGTACCAAATGGGGAGTGTAGAATTAGAACAGACTCACCAAGATAAACAGCTTGGTGTTGTAATATATTAATCCCTGTCAGCAACCAGACATGTGGGAAAGCAATTAAAAAGGCAGACTGAATGTTTCAGTGTATAGTCAAAAGTACAGCGTACAAATCAAACAAGGATATAGTAAGTAGTACAGCGCAATAGTTCTTATGTAATTCTATTTAATAGGTTACATAAAACCACTTGCAATTGATCTCTAAACTAAAATGCTACTCCCATCACTCTGCTTTACTACACTTTGCCATGCTTTTACACGTTATACAGTTGTCACTTTTAGTAGGGATTCATGTAAATTTCAAACTTACTCCACCATGTTTTAAATGAACATATTTCAAAACTCTTTGAATGATCTGGGATATCCTTACATGTCAACAAATGTTTATCCTTCTTCTGATTGCACATATTACATTTTTGGATAGTCAAGATGACAAAAAATATGTTTCTTTTAAATATCGCAATAGCACAGGGTCATGCTGTTTGACAAAACCAATTTTTCTGAGGAGGGGAAAGCGAGGCAGCATAGAAGTCATATATTTTCTATAATCATGTTACTTGTTATTTATTTATTTCAAACTATAAATAACATGCACCAGCTTTTACTGTATATACCTTATCTGTGTTTTACAGTGGCTTGCGAAAGTATTGACCCCCCTTGGCATTTTTCCTATTTTGTTGCCTTACAACCTGGAATTAAAATGGATTTTTATTTGGATTTCATGTAATGGACATACACAAAATAGTCCAAATTGGTGAAGTGAAATGAAACTCACTCCCTTTGCTATTAAGCCTCTAAACAAGATCTGGTGCAACCAATTACCTTCAGAAGTCACGTAATTAGTTAAATAAAGTCCACCTGTGTGCAATCTAAGTGTCACATGATCTCAGTATATATACACCTGTTCTGAAAGGCCCCAGAGTCTGCAACACCACTAAGCAAGGGGCACCACCAAGCAAGAGGCACCATGAAGACCAAAGAGCTCTCCAAACAGGTCAGGGACAAAGTTGTGGAGAAGTACAGATCAGGGTTGGGTTATAAAAAAATATCCGAAACTTTGAACATCCCACAGAGCACCATTAAAGCCATTATTAAAAAATGGAAAGAATATGGCACCACAACAAACCTGGCAAGAGAGGGTCGCCCACCAAAACTCACGGACCAGGCAAGGAGGGCATTAATCAGAGAGGCAACAAAGAGACCAAAGATAACCCTGAAGGAGCTGCAAAGCTCCACAGCGGAGATTGGAGTATCTGTCCATAGGACCACTTTAAGCCGCACACTCCACAGAGCTGGGATTTACGGAAGAGTGGCCAGAAAAAAGCCATTGCTTAAAGAAAAAAAAAGCAAACACGTTTGGTGTTCGCCAAAAGGCATGTGGGAGACTCCCCAAACATATGGAAGAAGGTACTCTGGTCAGATGAGACTAAAATTGAGCTTTTTGGCCATCAAGGAAAAAAATGCTATGTCTGGCGCAAACCCAACACCTCTCATCACCCCGAGAACACCATCCCCACAGTGAAGCATGGTGGTGGCAGCATCATGCTATGGGGGTGTTTTTCATCGGCAGGGACTGGGAAACTGGTCAGAATTGAAGGAATGATGGATGGCGCTAAATACAGGGAAGTTCTTGAGAGAAACCTGTTTCAGTCTTCCAGAGATTTGAGACTGGGACAGAGGTTTACCTTCACTTGAGTGGTTTAAGGGGAAACATTTAAATGTCTTGGAATGGCCTTGTCAAAGCCCAGACCTCAGTCCAATTGAGAATCTGTGGTATGACTTAAAGATTGCTGTACACCAGCGGAACCCATCCAACTTGAAGGAGAAGGAGCAGTTTTGCCTTGAAGAATGGGCAAAAATCCCAGTGGCTAGATGTGCCAAGCTTATAGATACATACCCCAAGAGACTTGCAGCTGTAATTGCTGCAAAAGGTGGCTCTACAAAGTATTGACTTTTGGGGGGGGGGGGGGGGAATACTTATGCACGCTCAAGTTTTCTGTTTTTTTGTCTTATTTCTTGTTTGTTTCACAATAAAAAATATTTTGCATCTTCAAAGTGGTAGGCATGTTGTGTAAATCAAATGATACAAACCCCCCAAAAATACATTTTAATTCCAGGTTGTAAGGCAACAAAATAGGAAAAATGCCAAGGGGGGTCAATACTTTTGCAAGCCACTGTATAAAGAGCCAACATATTGAGGCACACTTTATTGACAATTATTCATTGTTGAGAAGCTTTTTGTTTGAATAATGCATTATTATTATTATTATTATTATTATTATTATTATTATTATTATTATTATTATATGTATTGGCTATTTATTTACTAAGCTACCATGTGCAATACAAATATTTATTTTTGTTGTTTTTGACTGTATAAAATAGCGAGTGGGTGGCACTAACTGCTAAAAATACATGCTTATAAAAATGCTTAATTAAAAACCTTTGGTTAACTGCTGAAGTATTTATGAAAACATGTTGTATGTCATTATTTTGCTTACTTTTTAAAGAAAATAGTAGTTTGCATTTGGGGTGCATCGTCCATTTCCTTTTGCTGTGTGAGACATAGTACTGTCACTGATGAAGGGTTTAGACATCATTTTAAATATATTCCCTCCACAGGAACAGACAATACAATGGCCTTTGAATTAAGCCAATTTATAAAGTTCCCTTTGTTATGTAATGCACTTCGGGTGACAGAACCTCTTAGCTGTCATTCAATCATTGTGTTCTTGAGAAGACAGTCTTGTGTCTTAAGTCTTCCATGTAAGTAGCTGAGGAGATTATAACTTGAGATGGTTCAACACAACCTTACAGAGAGATGGTTTCCGATGTCTCTGTCTATAAAAGCCAATGTACTGCATTGTAAAACTTTGTACTACATGTGCTGTATTGATTGTCTTGCAAGCTCTTTGCCACCATATAATCCACATTGGCCTTTATCACTAACACTGCGACCCTCTCCTCTCAGAACTGTATTCCTTTCCAACTCCCTCTCATTCATTTTATTTTAGGCCATTCTACTGGTTTGTTGGTCCTTTACAGTTGATAAAGGGTCCCAGCACCAGGGTAACTCTGTCCATCACAGGAAACAGGATCAGATTTTAATCACTGAGGATATTTTTAGAAATTGTTCTGTCATTTTGAGGTAATTATTTTAGCATTTCTGGTAATGACTTGCTGTTGTAATTACTGACATTATTATTATAGAATGCCTTTGGTTCAAGGCCCCTTTTTTCATTAGTATTCATAGTAGATAGGGAGAAGCTTTACCACTGTATACATTGCCATAGAAACAACACAGACAATGATAAAAATATGCTAGTTGGGCACGCCGGGTCATAAGTTATGAAGCTACCTATGAGTTTGATACTTTTTATGTTAACAAGGGAGCTTATTTATTTACATACAGGCAGGCAGCAACAGTTCTTATACAAACTGGAATACTTTTTTAAGTATTAGAAATAATAGTAGGTCTATGTTTCCTTTATGAAATATTGAAGTTTGTTTAGGTGTGATAATGCTAGTGTTTTAATTAAACTTAGAGTCAGTTTGATCGTTCTCTATATTTGACACTGTATTGTGTGTCATAAATCTTTTTACTTGAGAGATCTCTGCATTGTAGTGCATTGTATGTGAAATAAACTGTTATAAATTGGTTTAAATTAGTGGTTAAAACAACTTTGAGTGCCTAAAACAACAATGTGGTTTAGTCCGACCTGAGATTTTATTTAATTTTTTTGTTCACTTGGTTTACTGTTAAAATGAAAGATGTTAAGTTTGGGGGTTAATGTGTGAATGACATGCATACTGCATTCTTGCCGCAAGAAAGATCATTTATGTTATTGATAGAGATGTCACAGGCGCTGTTTCACCCGACACCAGACGCGATGCAATGAGCGACACCAGGAAATCAATAAAACCTCTGCTTTTCAATAGCACTCTTCACACCAAAGGAGACACGACAAGCGACGTTGCCGCTACACAAATTCCAACGCGAGCGATGAAAAAAAAAAGAATAGAATCCTATTTTTGCGAATTCATCAAGCGACAACTACACAACTGAACAATTAGAGAGCAGCTTCATGTCATGTGGTTTGAAATCACTTTTTCACTTTGTGACGGCGTGCCCACCCCTTGTGAATTTTATTTTTTATATAGGTATTCATTTCTTCTTCTTCTTCAATAAATATATTGTGTTTCTGTGCGGATGGATGAAGGCCGTCCAACACGATTATTTATTATTTAAGATGACGGTGAAAAACTGTGCATTTGTGTTTTCTTTATTTATTTAAAAAGCTTGTGCAGAAGGTGACCAGAGATGATCATCTGTATAAAAAGAGTTTTGAGAGTGTCAGAGGCGAGACTTGAGTCTAAACTAACAGAGAAGCAATTGCTATGTCTAAAATGTACTTGTTTAGAATTGTTAGTGTTCGTTTCACTTTGACAGAGTGCCTATTTATACAGGTGACCATCTCACAATTAACAACAATTAATCAATGAATTAACTCGGGAGATGGTCACCTTCTGCACAAGGTTTTTAAATAAATAAACAAAACAAAACGCACTGCTTTTTGCCGCCATCTTAAATTATAAATAACACTGTGTAACAATTTTTTTTTTTTTTTTGGTCCTGGGTAGTAAGTATTATTTCCTAATTGCTTACGCCTCAAAAGTATAGATAATGGCTATTATTCCCCACAAACTTTGCTTTTGTGACCAGGACAGTGATATTTCAAAATATCACTATTTCCTATGTGTGTCTTTTCATTCACATAAAGTCAGAAAAAAACAACATATGAATCCAAATTAACATGTATTTGTACTAAAGTAGTACAAAAATGACTACAAAAGATTTAGAAGTGAGTAGTTTTTTGAGATTTACAATTATACTGTATTTACAGTATAATCGTATACCATTTTCTATTGCATTTGTTAGTAATCATACTTTCTGAAAGATCTGGCAAATTTCCATCTGTCTGTGATCTGTTTCTGTGATCGCTTCTGGTGTGCACTGTGTTTTCTCAGTAAATTTGTCGTGTTGCGCCAGTAAATATTGCGTCGCGTCTGGTGTGTAAGGGCCTTTACGTACACAAACACTGCAGTGTATGCAAACCCTATTAAGAGCAGAATGTGAACTCACAATTGCGTTTAGCCTGTCTGTGTATGTAGCCTTAGAGACCACAAGAAGCTGCTTGTAAAGGTAGAGGAGGGAGTTCTGCTGAAGAGCAGTTTCCAGAATGGAAGTGCATACAGGGAAACGGATAATTAACTCTTCAGCACAGAGCGAACTATCTTGATCGAGTAAAGTCAAATAACTACATTACACACACAATCTGTAGTTATTCCACACATGAAGCATGACAATTAAAGTTCTCCTCCCATGTTCTCCTACCTTGTACAAAAAAAAAATGGAAAAGTGTGGGAAGTCAGTTTCTGTGTATATTCAGTAGTGCCAATGTTGAGGTACAGCGTAAAATAAATAGAGAGCGAGCGAGAGCGAGAGAGACTTACTTAACTTACTTTATTTAAGTATCCTGAGCTGAATGGTTTATATCTGCTCTGTGAAAGACCAGGCCTCTGTTGTGTTATTCTCTGGACTGATTTCCTTCACTATGGTGGATCCTCAGAAACAGAGACTATCATGGAGTGCAGGGATTAAAGAGAACAGGCAGCTTGTTATCTGAAACAGAGCGAGAAAAGGATTGCTGTTGAAATTGAAATCTACAGTCTTATAAACCAACAGCAGCAATGAAAAGCTCATAGAATGGTGAAGAGTCTGAACTGCTGCATTCCCTGATAAATGCAATCAAATCTGACCTATGGAACAGTGGTTTCAATCCAGTCCAGGTCAAGTGTACTGAAAGTCTTTGTAAAAATACTGCCATACCTGAGCTGATAGGGCATGAATCTATTATCAAACACTACAAGTGATAGATAAAAGTCTACAGCAGACAATAATACTGTTTTTGCTATTGCTGTTGTGCAGTTTTAGCTAATGCACAAAATCGCTTTAGATGTATGTCTTATTATTATTAAAAAAGTTTGATTCCTTATACAATCCACTTAGGCAATCGCTGTCAGGTCACAGAGAATAATGATTGTCTGGGAGAGTTGGTAGCCCAAAAATGAGGCCTGGGCACTATTAATCCCATTTGGTTCTTAATTCTCCTGCTCATTATTACAGTACAAAACTGTTTCTGTATTTGTTTCAAAAACTGGGAAGATTGTTATGTTTTTATGCCTGGAATTCCTGGAGAATTTGCAGCCTTTGTGTTGTAGCCAGACCTTGACAGTTCAGGATGGTTATGCATTGATTAAAATAAATAGTTCTTTATAACCAGGACGCATAATACCCAAGAAAGTCCAAAAATATCTAGTTAAACAGGTTTTAGTTTTATTACAAGTTTATAACTGTAGACAAATACACAATCTAAAATATCCATAATTTGGCCTAATCGTGAAGCAAGTTCAGTAATTTATCAAAATTGGCTTTAGTGTTAATAGAAGTGACACCATCACATATTGAGTGCTTATTCAACCCAATAAATACATAAATAAATAATCGTTTTAATAAAGCATAAATAAAATATTGAAATTATTTAAAGTAAATACATGTACTTGTCAGACAGTATTCAAGCCAATGTTTAGTAATGCAGTGATACCATGGGAAATTATGGGCAGGGAAGGCCAATCACAGAGCTTAGTATAGACATTGGAAAAAAAAAGTACACTTTTAAAATGTTATTGTATTGAGTTAGAGTTATTTATAGAGTACATCTGCATGTTGTTACCAGCTAATGGTTCTCTCATAATTCCAAAAAATTTAAATGCACAACAAAGTGCTTTGAAAAATGTTTAAGAAAAATGTTGGAGGGGAAAAAATGACACCCCCCCACCCCCAATTGAATTCCAACCTGCTCAAGCAAAACATTTTTAGGAAAGCATAGAATTAAGGACAAGAGTATTAATGGCATGTAGATGTTTGAATTCATAATTCAATTGCAAAAGTTTGAATAGTTCCAGAATATTAAAGCACCTAGAAACCTGTTTACCCTGACTCAGGATTAAATGTTAACGCCCACTTGTCACTTGATTGGCCAGTGTTATGACGTACTTCCACCCATTCCAATGGCACACTTTGTAAAGGGTCCTAAAAAAAATTAGAGGCAGCTCGGATTGGCTGCCAATTGGGTTGGCTGAATTAACATTTAAACACAGCATCAGTCAGCAATGTTTTTAACCTGTGTTGAGTGGTGCTTGAAAACAAGGTAAAAGTGACATTTCAATTATATTTCAACACAACCCTCCTGCTCAAGTTTTGTTTGTAGCCCAGTAATATTTTTGCCCAACATAACACACGACTATGTGTGGTTGACGTAGGTCAATGAAATGATAATGATATTCATCTAGACTGAAAGGAAGAGCAAGAAGAACTTTTCTAATGAGGCACCAATATTACCTCTAAAACAGGCATTAAAAGACAGCTGTCTACTTTCATCTTTTTACAATTCCATACAACTGATTACCATTGATTGTCTGGGCTTTTGTTTATGCAGAACTCAGTCATCATTCCTTCAGTAGAAAGAAAGCCTGCATGACACCTTCAGTACTTTAATACAGCAATTAAAATATTCCCTTTGTCTTTTTCCCTGTTTACCTGCATTTGTGATTTTTTCATATTTCCAACTTTCTCAAAAAATAACTACTCCACTTGATAGTTAAGAAATGATCCATTCACACAAAACACAAAACATTTTGGGGGCTCTCGAGGCGCATCTGGAGCTCCCAGGGGGCGGTGCTCAAATTGTGGTACCGTACTTATATTTTGCAGATATTGGGAAAAAAAAAAAAAAAAAAAAAACTGCATTGGAATTAAATGCTTGTATTAATCAGATGCATGATGCCTTGGTGTCAATCTTGTTAGCACATTTTCAACTCAGGTAATGTGTGCTAATAAACTAGGCTGCTGTATAATGAGCTTCCACATTAGCCATTAGTATTCTCTCCCAGACAACAAGCTACACTTAATGCAAGCCTGTTAAATATGTATGCCCAGGAATTTAGTATTTAGCATGTTAAGAAGTAAGTACCCAATAAGTATCCTTTAGTTTCCAGATATAGCTTCACAGTGCCATGTATACACCATATGCTTGTAATGTATATCTCTGTGGGGTTGTATGTACTGCATGTGTGTTTGTTGGGAGGTACTGTCATTCATTTAAATCAATACAACAATCTTTAATTAAAAGCTTGGTTTTCCAAACACATACACAGTACTGGATTCAGAAATATGAAAAATGTAATGGGGTTGCATCTATTCATTGTATCTGTATCAGTATGTCTCCCAGCTCTTTACTACCCATGCTTTGTGCATATTTGCATTGTCTATACTGCTCCCTGCATCTGCTGCTTCCTAACTGCCACTTTGTCCACTTATCCACTGTGACTTCCTCTGCTCATTACAAGCAAGCGGTGTTTCTTATTGATGATAAAAAAAAAATAAAAGAAATAGAAAATGCCTTTTATTAATAATCGACAGAGCAGATTGATTGTCAGACTGTCAGCACTGTGGTTGTGCTGGCTGAGCATAAAAAACTAGTAACTCCATCCTACTTGAGATATGAAGCATCTAAAGTTTGTATGCTTACATAAAAGCAGAACTATCTAGTATGTCAAAGTCATTTATGTGAAATAAAATATCTTTGAAAAAAAAAAAAAAATTCAAAGGTACATACATTGCTTTTGCACTAAAAGATATTAGGTACATGGATGAGCAGTCTTGTACTATATGATAATACAGAACTTTGATCTTAATTTAAAGTCAGTTGGTCATTTCACATGGCTATTGTGGAAAAGTCATTCACCTTAGAGCAGTGGTCCTCAAAGTAATTTCAACGTGGGCATAAATGTGTTCACCCTAGCTGTTTGAGGGCATTCTAATGTATACTGCCAAATATGGGTTTTAAAACAATAATTGCGTAATCACCTGGATACACTATTATAGGTGTACAAAACGTCTGATCTAGTGTAAAGATTTGACCACTATTGACTAATGACTTTTCCATTGCCTTTTTGTGAAGCACTATTTATTATTCGATTACAAAGAGAAGGTGGTGTAAACTTTAAACTGGGCCAACAATAAAAAATTCAGCACTGGGATATCTGCTACCCAGGTACACATCCGTTGTGTTTTACCGCCCTTGTAGTAAAAATAAAATCAATTTCCATTATATATGTAATAAATGAATGCAGTTACGGATCATAAGTGATTTTCGACACCGTCCCCAGTTTTCTGATACAAAGTCCATCTCTTTTACAATGTACTTGTTTAACTGTCACAGCCCGCATTTTTTTTCTTGGAAATCAGTCTTTATTGTGCAGTTACACAGCGCTTCCACAGCGCTGTGTAACTGCAAAAACGAAGCGAACAAGACAAGCTAGAGTAATGTAAAAGTTAATAATTGAACAGTTTTAGATACTGTGATGCATTTTTCTTAAATTTGTGATCTTTAATTGCTTTTGTGCGTTTTAATTTGCAAGTGAACTGTGAAATTAGGGCCTTATTGAGCACTATATTCTGCAATTTTGAATACTGACTTTGGATACGGTTTTAATTCTGGAAACTGGTGTTGTTTTTTTAATCTTTTACTAAATAACATTCCCTTTTACGTTTTACGCCCTTCTGAGCATGGGTAACTATGGCAGAGTGGTTGATTGTATACAGGTTTAGGGTGTTGCAGTGCGTGAAAGAAGCAGACTGAGATAATTGTAATCCAGTTTTAGAAATGTTTTATTTTATTTCCAGGTCTGGCGACCGAACAATAGCTCCCTGGCAGTCCACACCAATGTGTACAGCATGGGGTATATAACAAGAACAGACAGTCCCAAATAATAAACAATATCCGTCCCACAATGATACAAACACGGTTAACAGTCCTGGGTGTGTGCAGTAGTGCTTGTGGTGGGTGATACAGGTTTATATATGTGACAAAGGTGGTCCCTAACTGTCTGGTAACGTACAAGACAAAACGAGACAATTACAAACAAACAAAAACACAACACTCACGATCTCAGTTATCAGACAGACTGTTACTGTTCTTCTGGTTCTTACTCACTACAAACCAATGCAAAGGAACAGATTACGATTCTATGTTCCCCTTATATGCTGTCACGTATGACCCCTTGGTAAACGACTGCAGCTGCCTTTACAATCTGCAGCTGCTACATTGTTTCCCTTCCGGGTCAATACATTCTTGCAACAGAGTCTCAACTTCTTCCAGACTGACATACTTCCCGACCCGGGGAAAGAACTGTCAGTCCAGCCCACCCAAAGAACCTTGCTGCTTAGCGCCCTCACAGTTCGGGAGGGTGATTTACAACCAAGATTCATTGTATTTCTGTCAGTAACATTTTGATTTAATTTTGCTGTTGGGTCATTAAAGGGGAATTTTACATACTGCTACAATAAGTACTTGATTTAAAAGTATGTACTGTACTCAGTCCACGTGTCCAGAGTCGTCTCTTTTGGCAAGCGGTATATACTACTATAGTGACAAATACTACTTCTGTTGAAAATGTAGTACTGCATCAACAAATCCAATACAGTACAACTAAATGGAAGCCTACTTATTTAAAAAAAAAACATCATTTCAGATATGTACCTTTTTTGTGTTCCCTGAAAAAACAGACAAGGGTTGGAATGAGCTAAAATGAAACAATCATATTTGCGTCACACTGGTTTATCAGTGAAGTCAAAATTTTATAGGTTGGGATATGTGAGTGCTGATTGTATTTATATATTGTTGCGATCTCAAAAATGAGGGAAGCGAAGCAGGAATTCAAGGGTTGAACTGGAATTGTATTAATAACAAAGCTGATTAACAGGCAACCGAGTGCTGCGCTGTTAGAGAACTTTTCAGCTGCTATAAGCCACAGTCATGCTCTAAATTTCCTTTTCTCTAGTCTCTATTTGCTATCAACTACAGCCACGCTCTATAGTCCAGTCTCTCACTCTCTAAATACCAGTACCACTCTGCTTGCCTCAGTAGGTTGGACTCAAGAGAGAGAACACCTCCCCTGCTTCTCCTTATGAAGAGCTGACTCCTCCTCTCCTCTAGCGGCCCTCCAATCCCTGCTGCTCTCTTATTCTATGACCCCTTTTGGGAGGGTGCTGCTGCCATAACCCCGGCAAGGATTGGCTCCCCAGTTCTGCCGCTGCTACTATATATATATATTTTAGAGAGACTCCAATTGAATGACTGATTAGCAATCGAGTCTCGGTACAGCTGCATAAAAGCTACATGTTTTCACACACTTGGGGTTGTGTGTTCGTGAGTGGAGAATGGGAGAGAAAAGGAGATATTATATTTACATTTGCTATTTCCTGCTGGAAGGTCCAGCATGGTACTTGTTGGGTTCATCCAAGTTTGTTTTGTCTGTCTGTTTGTTTGGCCAACGCGCCTTTTGTTTTGTGTGTTTTGTTCAAATCTTTTTGTTTGTTATTACACCATGTAACAAATTTTTTTTTTTTTTTTTGGTTCCTGGGTAGTAAGTGTTATTTCCTAATTGCTTATGCCTCAAAAGTATAGAAAATGGCTATTATTCCCCAAAAACTTTGTTTTTGTGACCAGGACAGTGATATTTTGAAATTGACCTGTTTCCAATGAGTAAACGGTCTTTTCATTCACATAGTCAGAAAAAAAACAACATATGAATACAAATTAACATGTATTTATACTAAAGTAATACATAAATGACTACAAAAGATTTAGAAGTGAGTAGTTTTTCGAGATTTACGATTATACTGTAAATCACTTTCACGAATTAGCCCCCAAATGTAGTCAATAATTGTGTTGCATAGTCCCCTGCAAAGCCATCTTGTTCACAAGTGGTGTCAGAAACGGGATGACATGCCACCAAATGTCAGACCAGGAGTGTTTTTGTTTTTGTTTGAATAAAAAAAAATGGGAAGAAGCAGCAGGAGGTGCAGCAACAGCAGCATGGGGCCGGTCACAGGTCCCATCGCATCTCTACCACCCCGGATGTTTGCCTCGCCTGTCTGGATGAGGAAGGGTGGTGCTTCCTGTGTGGCGAGGTAAGGTACCGCCCACTCAGCCAGAGCCACGCATGGCAGAAGATTGAGGAGCCTGAGTGTCCGGCGTCGGGGGGAGAGGTCCCACTGGCTCAGAGGCCGACAAATTCCCTCTCTTCTGAGGGAATCTGGGGATGGCTGGTGGAGCCTGGGAGGAATGCTGAAGAGGCCATCCCTGATGTGATCAACCTCCTGTGGGCCAGAGATGGAGAGCGATGGGAAGCCTGAGAAAAGCAACACCCAGACATTGCGGACATGGTAATCCGCTACCTGGCTGCAGATATGGCAGGGCTTCCGCTATCTCCCACTTCATCGGTAAAAGCCCCGCCACTGCCTTCTCCAGCGCCAGACGGAGAGGAGCAATCGGAGCTGCCTCTGCTTCCGCCACCACCGTGGGAGGACTGCTTGCAGCTCCAACCTCCACCAGCAGAGGATGAATTCCTGCTGGTTCCGCCTCTACCACAATGGGAGGACTGCATATATATATATCCCTTTATACCCAGCTGCAAGGGAAACGTGGGTTTGACCTGTATAAAACGATGCATACGCTGGAATTACAGACTTGTCTTTCTGAGACAAGTTTGGCAGCATTAATTCTAACTATTCCCTACTCAACGGCTACAATGGCAAGATCTTTTTCAACTTTAAAGCGAATAAAGATATTGACACAGAACACCCAGGCAAACCAGTATTTGTTGATTTATGTTTCTTTTTAAATTACAGTTTTGCCCAAGTATCTTTAACCTCTAAGCCCTGGGACTGCAGGCAATAGAACTGGAGGCAGTCATTTAATTAATTCCCTAAAAATTGTCATCCTGTCAGCACGTGATTCTGCAAGCAATTTACTATTTACTTACTAATCTATTTTACATAAGTGGAACACTGCATATGGACTGAACAGATTCAACCAGGTTTAATTTAGAAAGTAACACTTGGCTGGCATGGACTTTGGAGAAAAGAACAACCCTAATCCCTTCTGCTGTCCAGCCAGTGTAACAAACTTCACCATGGCTCACTAAATACATATATGTGGACAGACTTCAATTAGTGTTTCTTTCTGCATCCCACCAAGGGCTGTTATATATATCCCTCCCTGGTAGAAAACATGGCATGTCTGCAGAGTGAGGGGAAGTAAATCCCAGCTCTGTGTCAAAATACTGTAACTGAAATGCAGCTCAGCGGATAGCAGGCCCCTGCTATTTTTATACCCATCTAAACAAATATTATAAGTAATTAATAGAGGCAGAGGTTCAACATATTCAGAATATCTGTCTAAACATTCCAAACAGCAATTAACCTGCCCCTTATATATATATAATTTGAATTGTCAATGGTACAAAAAACTGTTTAAGAATGCTAGATATGAGAAATAAAAGGGAACAGGTGTTAACTGTTGGACTCATTTAGTTGCATGTTATTTAGGTAAGACAATGGTTTTTTTAAAAACCTCTAGTGCTTCATGAACCATGTTTCACTGCTTGAAATAATAAAAACGTGCAGGTAATGCATACACACACACACACACACACACACACATATACACACATATACATATATATATATATATATATATATATATATATATATATATATATATATATATATATATATTTTTTTTTTTTTTTTTAGGGGTGATAATTTAACTTTTTGAATAACCTGAATAATTCTGTTTAAATGATCAGGTGCATCTGTATAATTATTTAACTGAGTGTACTTTAGAGTCTGCACTTGGTCAAACAACCAACTTTTCAAAGGTCCCAGGTAGTCTACTTACTGTATTTTCTAGAAGTTATATGACATACAACATTCACTAAGTGACTAACTGAGCAAAGTCATACTGTAACTATTGAAGGATAACAATAGCTTTGTTCATAAAGCAAACATTTTCAAAGTAGATTTCTTTCCAAAACACAATTAAAAACAACATTTACATCTTTAAAGGAAGCACTTGTTACGAACTGAAATTAACTGATAAATGATTATGTGTGTAACATCATCTGGAGACAAGACACATAGAATTTGAACAGCTCTGGCAGTTTGGACTTTAATTAAAAATCTTCCTCTGCTACCACCTATTATCATTAGAAGCCATGATTCCAACAACAAACAAACAATGTTGTCTTCTGAGACAAATGATTAAATCTGAAGTCTAAATGGGGTACCCGGTTTTAGGGGTCATTTGGTGCAAAATACATTTCAAGAGCTGGCACAAATTATTGAAAAACATTTAAGGGTGTCTACCTGACGAATACCTTAACCCTTCCGCTCCGGTGAACATTCTACCTGTTTGAGGTCTGACTGAGATAACGTGACTTTCTGCATGTGTATCAGGACCAATATCCACCGGAAGTAAAAGTATTCTATTTTTCTAAACGGCTGAGATTCTGAAGATTATTAAGACAATGTTTTCACTCTATGATGAAATACACCCTACGATTACCTAGTTTGAATGTAAAAAAAGTTTTAAAATGTAATCAAATTCATTTCTGTACATAAGTGTCTCCATAAGTGTAATGTTGGTGCTCTCCTACCTATAAACTGTGAAAGTATGTGTGGTAGCCACAAATCTCAGGAAGTAGGATCAGAAAGAATTGTATAAATGCCGTGTCTGGTTTTCATTTTACACCAAATTGTTTGACGGGTGCGTGATGTGAAGAAGATAGATCTGTCAACTCATCTACAGCTGTAAAAAATAATAATAATAAAAAATAAATAAATAAATAATAATTTGGGGTCGATAACCATTCTTGATTATGTAAAGCAATTTAGTGTGCTCTCCGGTAATGCTGGGCTTTAAAATCATGGTATACATGGTAATCAAAATCGAAACCTAAGAAACTGAAATGCCGACCTTATAATAAAATGTGTCTCTGTTGGCCTGAGGCTTTAATGAAATGCATTTTGATTGGAGAGTCATCCCTGAAGTTTATCCTGTAAATAGTCCACTACAGTTTATATTGAGTTAATTTATTTTCGGGTATATAAACATTTTAGATGATTTAGTATGATTTCTGATAAGCTTGTACTTGTGATGCCTGAATCTCCCGACAGAAAACAAAACAACCCCCCACCCCCCCGAAAAATCCACTAATTTAGTTTTCTGTCTGTCTGACTTTACTTTAGTATATAAAACCATCCCTGATTAGCAGTTGGAGCCTCTGGTGCTGTCAGTCATTTGGTAAGCAACCAATGGTTGTTTAACATTAGAAGCTCCACTGCAGTCATTTTCACGGTTTGAGGTTTTCATATTTAAATTACTATGCGTATCTGAAAGTTATGAGTTTGCCCATTTATGACTTTTCCTAAATACATGTATTAAATACCCTGACGGCCTTTGAAAGGCAGGATCAGGAAAATAAGGAAGTTATAATCCCACCCACCTAGAACCGCCAAAACCGTTATTTTGACTGCCTTTTACAATACATGTTTTTAATATAACCTACAATATTATATATTTTTTTTATATACAAGCCAGTTGTTATCTCTACTGCACCTGACAGCCATCAGTTCCTTCATTTTGTACAAGGAATGCACTAAGGAAAATATCAGTAGGAGAAAGTTTATCAGAAGCTAGCCACAGCCCTTCGGCAGAAACATTTCTATCAAAAAGCTGCAAAGTAGCAGAGTGCTGCTCAGCCTGGATTCAGTGCTGCACCGACTGACACATGCAAGAGAAAACATGTGTTACTTTCATTTTAAATTAAATAATAATGTTGTTTTTGCAGTTTTGTATGTACATATACCTGTTTACACCTGTTTACACACCAGTTTCTTTTGAAATGTTTATTTTATTATAGTTTTTCACTTTGTAAAATAGTGCTTTATATGTGGTTACGTTTGAAAATAAACACTTTTATGTTTAATTGTTCATTTAAATATGACGTTTCGACTATGCAGTTGTTTGATATGATGTGCTTGAGTAAAACTTTTGAGCGTATTTTAATATTGTGGTTGTTTAAAATGTAACCATCACAATGACTGCTGGCAGCCGTTTTAGGTATGAATACAACTGCAGCGTTTCTAGTGTTAAAATGGTTAAAGTGTATGTTCATGTTGTTAAAGTTGTTCTATAATTCATATATGACAAAATTATGCCTGCTTCAGGAGCATATTCAATTCTAGGAGAATCTGTAAACATTTAAAGCCTAGCCATTGTTATCAATTTTACCCCAAACTGTAACTAAATCCTATCCTTGGTCACAGTTACAATATAAAACTGCAATTCAGTCCCCAACCTTTAAGTAAATTGTTCAGTTTATTATGCATTTCCCATGCCTAGATTATGCATTCTCCACGAGTTAACCTGCAACTTTACATTGAGACAATCCGTTTCATTGGGTATTGTAAAATGTCCCTTTTTCAAAATAACAATTATGCTTTCAAATTATCAAGACAAACAAGGCAAAAATTATTCTTTCAAAATGTTCAAGACAAACAAGGCATACCCATTAGTCTTTTTAATACCGAACCCCAGAAAAAAAACAAAAAAAAACCCAACAGTAATATGACATTGTACCTAACTTGAAGGACGTACTGCTCTTCTCACCATCTGCTCAATCTGTCAAATTAATGTAAAGTCTGCTAATCTACTTGGGTAGTGATTTGCAAATGAGAAAAACCCCATAAGGTTGTGTTCTTGTTTTATACAAATTATTATAGTGCCTTTTGCAGAGCCACCTCATGCCAGGACCAATCTAAAACCTAGTTAAAAACTGTATCTGTTCCTGTTGGTTGCTAAAGTAATGGAGATATGTTTTTTTTTTTTTTTTAATTTTATCACCTTTAAGGATTTGGCAATTGTACAGATGCCCTCCCATGTTTAGAAAATAGATTACACCTTTTATAAAGGTAAAACAGCAACTTTTTTACACGCTTAACAATAGTTCCTAAGTGGAAGTTTGTTTTTGTGATTTATAATACCGTTAGATAAAAGTGAGTCTCTTATTATTGGCGTCATTTCATACAATTTGAGCATTCATAACTAGTGTTTCACTAGTTGATTTTCTTGTCTAAATGAGATGACACATCTTAAAGCAAACAAAGAGGCACTCTACTCACAACCAACAACCAATGTCACTTTTGAAGCAAGCACAACATTTCACAATTTAGTTTCCCTGTGACCCTGATTTGAAGGGCTGCAAGAGATTCAGAATCCTTGATATTGTCTATTTCGATAAAGACACTATTCATATGATAAGGTTCTGTATCAACACTCAACATTGTGTGTCACTGGTCATGCTCAGGTGTTGGTGATAACAAAACAACCCTTTCTTGTGTCTAGTGAGTTATATAAGCATTCTAGAAGGCTTTGAAGTGCTGTTTCAAATCAGAATGAACATGTTTAAATCTCCCCAGCCCTACTTTATAAGATAAGTATGTGAACAGACTCTCATTGTTAGATTTTTGTTTTCATTGGCATAGGAGAGCATAGGACAGCTAATGATCAGAAAATCAGATCATTAGTAAAATCAGTTTCCACAAGCATATATTCAGCCCAGAATGAGGACAGGAAGATAAAGCCCTAAACTCCCATTTGCATTTTCTTTTCACTGTCATGTTAAGCAAAGATTTTATAAGTTGCTACTTAAACAGTTTTTTGACCGATAGCTTTGCTCAGATGCTTAATACACCATTCACAGCCGGCAATCTAAGCATGAAAATAGATATGCTGAGTCCATGCAGTGTGAGCATATGCTTTTCTGAAGAAAGGACTTGAATGCACTGACCTTGCTATTCTAGTTGAATAATTCCTTTAAAAAATGCAGCTGTTTTCAGAAGTCCTGGCAGCATCTAGTCAGATAGGTACACCCAAAATTGACAGAACAGTAGCAAGGGCTGTGAGGAATAAGCCCTAGGGCTTGAAAATAGGAATTATGTGAATGTAACTTTAGGAAGATGACATGCTTTCCCCTTGGCTCAGCCTTGGAGGCTTGGAAGAAAGTATTACTTCCCCCAAGGGCATGGCCGACCTCCGAAACAGAGCCACCTGGGGCGACAAGAATTCTGAAAGAGAGAAGGAAATGAACATGCAAAGGGGCCAGAGAGGAACACTGGCATAGATGTAAGCAAGTTGTTAATAATAAATATAGGGTTTCCCCCTGGCTCAGGGAGCACATGTGTGCTGGCGCCAGGGGTACAAGTGATGGAAATGAGATCTGAAAAATGTACAGGATTACCCAATGGCTCAGGGAGATACTGACCTCTTGGAGGTGAAACTAAACTGATCGGCATCCAAGGCTGGGGAGCATGTATGCTTCCCCCAGGGAGAACCTAGAATGATAGATTGATAACATAGGCCGGGAGTCGTCTGTGGTTCTCGGAGAACCTTCTTCTCAGAGGTCGAGGCCAGATCGACTGGGCCTAAGGTTAAGAACTGATTGTCACTTACCCCCAAAAAAGGACCCCCAGCTCCCCGCAACCGCGCCACTAATGCAAAATATAAATAAAATAAGGGCTAGTAAAGAAGTATAGGGTAATTAGTGACAATCAGTACTGGAGCATTTTTATTTATTTATGTTTTTTATTAAGGAGTAATCTCACCCGCTCACCACAGAGGAACCCCCCCTTTTATTGGGAGGAAACCTCTGCTAGCCCCCACTCTTGGCATTCCAGCAATATTCTGTTGGGACGAATAAATATCAGGAAGTGAAGAATGAATTCAAGATTCCATGGTGGTGAAAGACCAGCCTCCCATTTGTTTGATAAGGAACTAGGACAAAAGAGAATTTAGTTTACAGAGGTATACGAATTGACCCTGGCAGAGCTGGTCTGTTTTGGAGATACGAAGAAAGAGGAGATAATGTGAATCAGGGTGTAATTTGTCAAAGGAGTTTTGCTCTGTAATTCAACCTCCTGACAGTAGAAGGCACCAAGCTAACTCGGGACTTACCTTACTAAGATCACGTGACCATAACAGAAGTCATCTTTATGAAGGGCGTCACCTTGGTGAGGGGCGGAAATGCAAGTATGTAGATCCCATTCACTCAAGTCAAATGAATTGTAGCAACACTTGTTAGTTTGGGATTGGTGTTCCACTGACTACAGGGGTGGGGCTTACCATTTTAAAGCGTACACGCTACTGTGTTCCAGGTTGGTCTTTGAAATACAAGCGGGGTTACTAGGCTGGACGGAGAAAAGCAAGGAGTGCTTATGCCACAACGGGGAGATGTGGTATTGTTTTGTGTTTTGCTAAACTTTTGGTCTTTCTTTTTTTATGTACAGTGGCCAATCCACAGAGGACTGAGAAGGCATATGGATGAATATTATTTTTGTTTGACCCAGCACTCCCTCCCTCATGCCAGTTATTTTTTTGTTTTTTGTGTAACAAAAAAAATATAATAATTTTTGTTTCACTTATTTTTTTTTCTGGAAATTCCATTATTTTACTCACACGCCTCAGACAGGGACTAGAGAGAGGTCGCAGGAATGAAGGCCCGGGGATGGAAAATTGAAAGCTAGATGACAGAGAATTCAGAACTGTGGAGAAAACCAAAGAAGACAGACAGACACAGAGATTCCATGACTATATCATTAACCTTTTGCGGGGCCTATATCGGACCAGGTCCGACATTACAATTTTCCATTTCCAGTCCGATATCGGACCCTGTCTGACATCATCAAAAAGACGTAAAGCACAGGTCTCTAGTCGTTTTTTCTCCGTAAAAAGCTGAGAAAACCTTTAAAGGGCCGAGTGAGACTGATAGAAGCTGATTGAAGCCGAAAAAAGGGCGTATCTGATAACCCCATGCACCACAGAGATAATAAAAACAAAGGAGATAGCTGCATCTGCATCCATTGCTCAAAGATTACTACAGACATTTGCAGAGCTTTTTGAGATGTTATAGTAATAAACTAATGACTTGGATCATATTATTAACGAGTTTGGTGATAAAACGAGTGATCAGGAGAGGATTTATCAGTATGCACTGTTTTACTCTGAAAAAAAAAAAATTAAACAGAGTGTGTAAAATAAACATCTCATCTGAAAATAAATTGGACCTGACACGCCTGACAAGAGCTGAATAAATGGACCGCTAAGGGTTAAAAGGAGAAAAACAGCCTCAATGGAGGATTGAGATTAAATAAATAAATAATCTTTATATAGCACCTTTCATAGCACCATCACAAAGAGCTTTACAAGAGACTTGGGTGTGTGAACTATGCATGAGCTGCAGAGTCACTTACAACAACGGCTCACCTGAAAGACAGAGCACAAGGAGGTTAAGTGACTTGCTTGGGGTCACACAATGAGTCAGTGGCTGAGCTGGGATTTGAACTGGGGACCTGCTGGTTACAATCCTGTTTCTTTATCCACTGGAACACACACCCTCCTATATATTAGATGCAAGTAGTGATGAGGAGACGGGAAGAAGGATGAGGAGGGACACCGCCACCCCCTTAAGGAGAAGGCGAACAACAGGATAGATGAGAGACGACAGTGGTATTGAATGCCAGCTAGATTAGATTTGAGAGTTCCTAGGGAGAGGTGCAGCTGAATGAGAAAAGATAGAATTACATCCTGGTTGAAGGGGTATTCTATTTTGCTTGTAGAATGTCATGAAGGTGGACCAGCCAGTTGCATAGGAGGAGTGAGGAAGGCGGCCATATAGTATTGTGTGGAAATGAGGAGATTAGACACTTTAGTTCAGTATTAAATCTCTGAATGAAGGAACAGTCAGGGGGAAAGGATGAGCCGAGGGGACCAGGCATCTGAACTGGGGAATCTGTAGACGAGAAAGAGCACCGGCAGCATTATTAGTTATACCTGGAAGATGGCGGGCTTGCAAGATAAAATTATTAGTAACTGAAATCCAGATGAGGAGGTGCAAGAGTTGCATAATGAGATGGGGAAGAAGAACAACCTTTATTAATAATATGCACGGTAGGTTGATTATAGAAGAAGAATAAGATGGCTTTTTTCCGCCATATTGAGCCCCAAAGATAGGTTGTGATGACTGTGGAATAGTTCAAGGATGGATGTGGATTTATTCTCAGGGGATAGAGATTGGATTACCGGAGACCAAGCACTGGACAACCATTGACTGAGGAAAACACAGCCAAAACCAATGGAGGAAGCTTCCTTAGAAAGCAAGAGGTCACGGGGGGCAGAAAATAAGTGGTCATAAAAGAGGAAATTGCCCTCCCAATGCTGCAGGAGGGAGGACCACATCCTGATGTCTTTCCAAGCTTCAGATCATATGTTGATGTGGGCATTGAGAAAATAAAAAAATGGGCCCTCGTGACAGAAAGACAATGATTCTTGGTGGTAAATCTCCCAACTTGTGAAGGAACTAAGTAACGGGAACAGAATACTCTGGACTACTTAACCTGATACTTCGTTCCAATGGTTAAAAGGAGGTCGGTCATGTAGAAAAGAGACAGAGCTTCGGTACACTAACTCATTGACCCGGAGGGCAAATGATGTGGCAGCTGCAGATCATAAAAAGCAGCTGCAATCGTTTATCAAGGGGTCATGAGTGACGGTATAAAAAGGGGGCGAAGCAATTTGGTTGTCACTGACCTGGAAGGACCTGTACTGTTGGTGAAATAAATTGTAAGTGTTTGCTTGTACTGTCTATTTTTGAGTGTATTTACTAGATGGTTAACATATTCCAGAGCTGTCGCCAGAGGCCAGCACAAACCCTGGACGGCACTTCACTTGTACTACTGTAAAATTGTATTACACCACAATCACTAATTCATGCACTAACCGGACTAGTGTATATGTTTTGTGTTTAATGTGGAGATACAAGAACAGGACTATTATTTCGGGATCAGCTTGGGGGATTGTAAATGTAAGTAATACATGCCGCTGTATTACTTACCATCATTATTATTTCCT